>NC_053450.1:30543243-30613243 GCF_015227805.2 Hirundo rustica | reverse complement strand
CAATAAAGACTATCAGATTTTGCATGAGAATATGTAATTTTCAGAAAAAATAATGACCTTTTGACTTCTATGTGCCCCGTTGTACACATGATATATATGGCATGTTTAGACTTCAGTTTTTATCCCAGATCCATTTGATTTTAATCTTGCAGACTAATTAAGACAGTGGCCATATTTTATTTAACATAATTCAGATAGACTACCATCTAGGATTTTATGATGAAACTATCAAATAGTGATATATTCTGTAATAATGGTAAGATATAACAGGTGCACATCTCTAAAAGTATTTAGAAAATATATTATTTTAATTGTACTAAAACAAATTGAAAGTGATATAAGAACAGTTTATTGCATATTGATTCATTATTTGAATATTTTACCATTTCAAGGTTGCTTTTTCCCCCCTTAAGACAAAATAACGCATACATTAAAATTAAATTAAATCATTCTGCAAAACGGATGAATACTAAAAAAACATAGGTTCTCATTTTCTTCAGGGACATTGAATAATGATACTTTCACTCTTCATATTTATGAATTACAGTATAGTATACACAGTGGCAGCATATGGAGGTTGAATCATTTTCTGCACAGCTGTGCCCTGATATTGCTGTCGACAGCTATGTATTGTTAAAAAAAAAAAAAAAAAAAAAAAAAAAAAAAAAAAAAAAAAAAAAAGGAGTATTCCAATTCTGAAGGCTATTCTGAATATGTTTTCTATGTGTTTTTATTGAAAAGTGTATATTATGGGATTTTTTTCCTATGGCATATACGCTGAATGTGCGTGAAGCACCATTTAGCTGAAATGTAGTTATCATATCTTCTAAGTAAAATTACAGTGAAGAAGGAAATATTTCATATGTAAAATCCAGCTAAGAGGAACATCCGTGCCTCCTATCATCCTTCATATTCCACCAGAGGAAATACAGGAGACATGTGCGAATATGTGTCTGTTCAATGTTTCACCAACTCAGGTTGGTGAAAATCATAAACATAATGTATGCTCATTCTGGCTTGCCTAATATTTTTCTGAGCCTTTGTGAAGATGCCTGTTGTAAATTTTTCTGTCCCATGAGGCCATGAGCTGAATTAATTTTGTGTTTGGTGCTTTCTCACAAGTTATAAGTCGGTAGACACCAGATGGTGCTAGGGAGACAAATGACAAAAATCTGTACAAATTTAAGTCAAACAGAAGCTAAAAATGTCTGGGGTCGTGTAGTTGAGTATGTGCCTGCTATTGGATAAGAAGAGCTTTCTTTTGTCATAACAATTAAGATCATGGCAAGGGTATTTTTTCAGGCTATTTCTCTCTCCTCAATGCAACTTGAATGATTCCATTTTCAATTTCCTCTTACTCTTTAGCTAGATAAGTAAATAAGGAGAAAAATAATAAATGTATCACTACAATTCATTATTTCTTTCAATCATGTCTTTGAATTTTAAGCTCTACTTAGATGAGGTAGGATAAGCAAGTTGCTCTTGTGTAGGTTACATGGCATGTATAACAACAAGCACATGTAGAAGTTGTAAAAATTTCCTCAAAATATTTCTATCAATGAATATATTATATTAACTTCATGACAGTGAAGGGTAATGAAAATATTCATATAGCTTTTGAGGAAAAAAAATTAAAGAAACAAAATCACTGGATATCTAGGTTTTCATAAGACTGCTTTGAAAATGTCAAATCTGCAGCATTTATACTCTGGAGTTTTGAGCATCTTACATGAGTCAGAAGAAATTTCTCAGCAGTTTTCACCATAGCAGTTGTGCATTACATCCAGTCCAATAGTAGGGTACCCTCATGTCAAGAAAAATATTTCATATCACTTTTTGTACAGACATAATCCCTCTGAAATAAATATAACCTGAAAAGTAACAGAGGCTGATTGGACAAGCTTGGGGATTTTTTTCTAATTGCTATACCACATCATCCAAGCTATCATATTTCCTTTCTTTGTTGAGAATATGAATCTTTCCACATAGGGGCATATGCAACCATTTGCATTACAGGACTTTTTTGCCTGTACTGTATGATTACATTTAGAAAGGGACTTGGTGGTTCTTGCAGGCTCTTTTCAATTTGGTTTTTCTGATACTAGGTGCAATTACAGCTTCATTTTGTAGTAAAATAACTATTTTTGGCTGGATGTCTAAGGGAGCTGTGTAAGGAAAATTGACTCAATAGTTTTTATTGAGTTTCTTGTTTTTTCCTTTGTGTTTGTGTGTGGTCCCTGAAAACCTGTGCATTCAGAGAAGAACATTTTTATGAAGACAAGCTTTCATCAGGTGAAGTCCGCTTTCTTGTATCTCTTTGTTAGTTTTCTTGCTTTCTATCCAGGAACTTGTATGACTGGCAGACACAGTTATCAAGAAAATTTATGACGTAGATGTTGGTTTCTAGTATAATCAAAATCATATTTATTGTATCCATCACCTACTTCCAGAAAAGTAGTTTCTATATGTCACTGAGACACACAAAGCAGTCACACGCAGACAAGAGATTTTCGCAGGGCAGAGGTCCTTCTGATCCAGCTCAAACTGAGACAGGCGGAGAGAGCTTCTTTGTTTTATTTCTTACTTTTTATACATTTGTGGGTCTAGCAGAAGATTGGCTTCTGGGGTTTTTCACCCCTCAGCCAAGTGGCTAAACCAACTGTCAGTTACAATTGTTTTCAGGTTAGAAATATGCAAACAAAGGACAGAGAATGAAAAACAAAGGATTTGTTTATGTTACATCTGTGGGAAAAGGTAGAAAACTGCTCTTAATATTGTACAGTAACTAAAAAGATCTGACTCCATTTAAGAAAATCAAAAGGCTATAAAAAACTCAGAAAAACCAGGGTAACATCTATATACCAAGAGAGTCCAGGTATTGTGAGCTGTTTCAGGATCCTCATATCACAGAGTGGATTAAGTAATACTGTACCATCTTCAGCTTGGTTGCAGCCCATGAACTTTCTTTCTTTCTTTAAGGCTAGACATCTAAATTTAATTACATTACTTGTGGAATGTCTGTCAGTGTTGGGAATGTCAGTAGGTAGCTATACATGCTGGATATTAGGGAGCTGATATCTCAGCATATGGGCTTAATTTAAACAGACACTCAAGTAACTGTGTTTTGCATTTACAAACAACCAGTACCTGAGAGCAGTCTCCTGTACAGGGAATTCTTGTATAAGCGACAGGAAGCGGTATGTACAAGTCATCCTTGTTTTGCTCTATTAAAAAGTCAGCACTTTATAATGGAAACCACATGGTGCTATGGTTGTTTTTGTTAATCTTTTGCACAGAAAAGAGCTGCAGTATGTGCTGACAAATGGGAACTCCTTCTGCTAGTGTATCTGACAACAAGGAGACCTTATCTTTAAAAAAAAAAAAAACAACACATAGAATAGTTGAATGACCGTATTATAGGATAATTCAACTTGGAAGGAACCTCAGAATGTCTCTGGTCCAATCAGCTGCTCAAAACAGACTCAGTTACAACACCAGTGAGTTGTGCAAGGCTTTGCTCAGCCTAATATAACCACTTCCAGCACTTGATCTCTTGATCCATGTTCTCCATTCCAAAGCTGCCCCATTCCAAGTAATGTCTGTTGTCTGTCTTGCTCTCACTGCCCACTCTTGCAAAAAGCCTGACTCCATCTTAAAAACCTCCTTCTAGTTATTGTACCCCAAAACTCTGCTGTTGATGACCACATAAAAGAGGGAAGATCCCAATACAGAATCCCATTGTACCAAACGCTCTATTAGCCTCCAGTTAGAGGATGAGCCATCAACCACTGCCCTATAACCCAAAAATTCAGCCAGCTTTATACTTTTATCTTGCTGTACATCTATCCTTACCACAATGACTTAACTCAGAATCTGTGGGAGGCAGCATTGAAAGCTTTGCTAAAGTTGATGCAAGTTATGCCTTTGTTATTATGCAAGGATTGCTTAAGGGAAATGCAAAAATTCTTTGCTGCACATCTAATCATAAGTGTGAAAAGAGAAACTACTTTTAGACAAGCATTTAGACTTTGACAGTTCATAGTTTGTTATTTAAAATGGACAGTGAAGACTAATGGTGAATGTGGAAGCCTTCTGAAGGAGACAAGCATTCAGGATAAATAACTGAAGGGAAAAGGCCTTGGTGTGTGAATAATATAAATAATTTAAATACTACTAGAAATTTCTGAATTCATGCTGGTAGGATTCATCTCTAAATTCACTTCTAAATTTGGGAGACTATTGCTAATTATCAACACATGAGGAATGTATTGGTGCTTCTATGAAGAGACAAACTATTTAATGGAAATTAGATTGCTTTTTTCTTGCTCTTAAGTAGACATTTTGGTCAACTGAATCGCTAGAAGTTCAGAACATTGCAGTTCAGTTTACTACCTAGGTGCCCAATGAATATGAAGCTTAGACATCTAATACACATCAGTAGTAATGTAAGAAAAGTAAACTAAAATGTCTATTGAGATGAGTACTAAAAACATTTCCCTAGGATAAAAACAAATAATTTAAGAATAATATTTTAGTTATGAAGAGTATAAAATAATTTTATATTGATGCTCTTGTCAAGGTACTGAAAACCTTAATATGTGCATTGCCAAACAAATAATGAACACATTATTATCATTTCCTTATTTTTCCTGTTGTTTGCTTCCTCATTTAGTTTAACAACTTGTGAGCTTTCCATTGGATTAAATGTACAACACACCAATATGAGAGTGGATGACACTTGACAAGGTGTTTCAGCATTGGTGAAATGCTAAATGTTATTGATTTGTTGTATTTTAAAATGATTTGGGAATTTTATTTACCAGAAAGATTCTATTAGAACCAAATAGTTTTCAGTGTTAATCACACAGTAATTAAAGATCCATATAACTGCTGGGCATGATTTGTAAGTTTATGATTCCAGTAAAAAATGGTGATTCCCAAGGCCACATTAGAAAGATGAAGGATTGCATGAATCAAAGATTCATAAACCTAGTTATGGAGTGTCATCAGAAAATTAAGGACAGAATAAAAGATTATCTGTGATGGTTCAGAAGAAAAAGCAATGAAAGGAAGGGCAAACAGGACTATATCAAATTCATCATTTGTGGTTATGTAATGTGGACTTATCTCTGCATCTGCTTACTGTGGAGTAAGCACTCCAGTTCTGCCTACCAAAATTAAAGAACAAAGGCTCATAATATTGGCATAAAATTACTTCAGCTTGGGTATGTGCTTACCAAAGGGTTTCTCTCAGTTATGTGGAATTTTTGTTGTTGTTGTTTTGGTTTGGTTTTTGCTTTTCATTTAAACACAGTCGTACTCTTGAGTAAGTTGGAATCTAATGCTAATTGCTTTAGTGAAATCAATACTAGATGATAACATGGAAAAGATAATAAAAACTTATTATATAGAATATACATAGGAGGGTTTTTTTCTGAGCATTTTTTTAATCGCATGATTATGAACAAATAATTGTTATTTTGCCCACAACTGGATGAAGATTTTAAAATTTCTTCTGTGTATTTGTATAAAATATTAATATATTTATAAAGCTGTAATATTTTAAATATAACCAATCTTCCTTTATTTACACTCACTTATTTTCTGAGTCACAACAGTACCTGAAAAACTACAAATATGTTAAAATAATTTTAATAGTTTTCCAAAGATTATTTACTATTTTAGATCCATATCATAAAGCTGAGAGACACTCTTAAAAAAATCTTCTCATGGTTATACACATTTGGAAAGTTAATATGTGGCTTCATTTGGCGACTTCTGATAGCTTATATTAAATTAAAAAAAAAAAAAAAAAAAAAAAAAAAAAAAAAAAAAGAAACCCAAATCCATTAAATTTCTGAATAATCCATCATGAAGTTCTGACACAAGTGAGTTAATTGATTAACATTTATTATAAATATGTCATATTGCTGCTTATGCTATGTTTACAGGGATTTGTTCTGCAGTCTTACCTTGTGTTTTTATGTTATGATTTGTCTCTTTTATATGATTTTCTTATTGTATTAAATGTAACATTCCCTTACTGAGCTGTACTGTCTTTGTAAAAGAAAAGTTCAAAGCTGCATCTTTAAGGTGAATCCTGAATCATTCTTCTGGAGAGAAATTATAGCATATTTAATAGCAATCGATTTTTTCCTATTTCTAAAGGGCTATACAAAGATAACAAAATTTGCCTTGCAGAAGTAAGATATGAATAAAACCTGATGATGATTGTAAATTAGGAGGTGAACTAAGAAAGTTTAAAGTATAAATTTGACAGAAGAGGACTGAAGTCATGAAAATAATGCTATTAACAAGAAAAGTATGTCATGTTAAATGTATTTTGCTTAAAAGATGTTCTGCAACTGTGGTCTGCTGACTCTGCATGTATTAATTTATCCAAACTTCATTCTGCTTTTAATGTAGTCACACTTTCTTGCACAAACTTGTCCTCTAAGTTTCACTGGTTTTCTTTGTTCCTTAATTACAGTCAGGAGAATTTCTTATTTATCTGATCATGTGATAGTTTTTAAGCATGGAAAGGTTCATCAGCATGTGTGAGTTTCCTAGAGTCTTTAACTCTTTTTACCAAGGACTCTGCCTTTTCTGAGTTGTGTACATTCACTGAGAAGTCTCTTCACTGCCCTTGAGTTTCACAGAACTTGTACACTGAAGTCTTAATAGCTGCTTTGCATCTATTTTCTAAATCCTTTTAAACACCACAGTCTACTGATAGAAGTTGTCAGATTTGTTTCAGTGGCATTTGGGCCTAATTGAGCAAAGAGACGGAAAATCTATAATTAACATTATACCTGAGTGTGTGCTGCATGGTTTTGTAATAGTGCCTGCTTTATCTTTTTCCCTTTTCAAGAGAGAGAAGAGGGTGAAATATCATCTCTATTACCCAAAGACAGGATAAATCAATTAGTCATACACAAATATCTGTGAACAGATGGGATGCATCTGAGACTGTTGATGGAGCTAGCTGGTATCATTGCAAGGCTGATGTCTAACCTCTTCAAAAGGTCATGAATTTTAGAGGAGGTTGTCAATGACAGGAAAAAAAAAATAAAAAATCAGAATTATAATGAAAAATGGCAAGAGGAAAATCCAGGGAACTATGAGCTGGTCTGCCTCACCTCAGTGACTGGATAGATGATAGAAAAAATCCTCTTAGAAATCATTTTCAGAGGCATGAAGGACAAAAAGGTATTTGGGGGCAACCAACATAGATTTAGCATGCACAAACTATGCCAGATGAGGAGATAAGGAGATGAGATGAGGAGATGATGAAAAGATGAGGAGATGAGGAGAAGATGAGGAGATGAGGAGATGGGAAGTGGTGCAGTGGACAAAGGAAGGGTCAGTGGGTGGTGTATGCCTTGATTTTAACAAGGCCTTTTACACATTATTTTAAGGTCTCATTATCATGAAACTGGTGACATGCATGCTGGATAAATGGATAATGAGGTAGATGGAAGTTGGATCGGACTGCTAAGCCAAAAGAGCTTTGATAAGTGGTGCAAAGCTTATCTGGTGGTCAAATAGCAAGTGCCATCCTTCAGGGATTGGTACTGGGACTGTTCAGCGTCTATCTGCATTAATGGCCTGCATGGTGGGACACAATACATTCTCAGCAAATTTGTTCAAATTGGGAGAAGCGGTTGATACATTGGAGGACTGCTGTGAGAAGGGCCTGGTCAGGCTGGAGAAATGCATCAATAGGAACCTCATGAAGTTTAACAGAACCAAGTGCAAATTCCTATGCCAGGGGAAGAGTAACCTCATGCAATAGTAGAGGCTGGTGGCAACCAGCTGGCTGAAGACAAGAGCTTTGAAAAGCTTGTGGACATCAAGTTGAATGTGATTCAGCAACAAGGTCAACTGCATTCTGAGCTCTATTACTGAGAATGCTGTCAGCAGTTTCAGGGGCATCATTCTTCCACCCTTGTTTGGCACTTCTGAGAGTGCATTTGAAGTGCTGTGTCTGGCTTGGCTCGGCTCCCTGTTTCCAGAAAGACATTAGCATACTCAAGTGAGTAGAATGGACAAGGTGGCCAAGAACCTGGAAGACATGATGGATGAGGACAGGCTGAAGAAACGAGGTTTGTTTTGCTTTGAAAAGAGACGTCTCAAGAGAGTCCTTGCTTCTGTCTACAACTACCTGAATGGATGGAGCCAGACTCTTGACAGAAGTGTGGCGCTATAGGATGTGAGGCAATGGATACAAGCTGGAACATCGGAAACAACCGCTAGATATAGGGGAAAACTGGTTCTACCATTAGGTTTTTCAAGTCCTGAAACTGGTTGCCCTTAGAGTTTGTGGCATGTCCACCCTCAGAGGTGTCTGAGACTTGACTGGACACAGCTGTGTGTAACCTGCTGTAGTTAGACCTTATTTAAGAACAGGGTCATATGTCCCAACCTAAAGTATTCCATGATTACATTAAATTGTGAACTTGGCTCTGGTTACTAACACTTTTTGTTATAGGAATACTTTAAACAAAAATCTTTAACAAGACAGGTAATTTATTCTGGAAACTGGAGCTGTGAAGGTAATCAAGATATCATACACCAAAGGATGCACCAGCTTGCCAACTTTGTAGAGCTATGAAAACTGAACAGACTGTAACAGCAGAAGATGTTTGCACTAGTGGATAGTAGGAAACTATGATTTATACCAACCGCATTCAAACTGAGGTGAATATTTCCAAAATAGGCATGTTTAATTAGTAAATTTCTTTGCCCCTATCTAACATCCACTTGTTTTCCTCTGAAAGTACGTGAGCTTTTGGCTTTAGCTGGAGTTGCTGTGCTCCTCAGTAATTTATCCAGAGCTCTACATGCCAGTTCAAAGGCACACACCAGTCAAAATGTTGAAATTATCATAATTCTGTATGCATCCTCATTCCATCTTACCTGTCTACACATCCTCTCAGCCACAGAAAACAATAGGGATACTATTTATAGACAGAAAACTATTACAAAAGGAGAAACACCTCTTTCTGTTTCCTTGACCTATACCATGCCGTATTTTGCTGTCTGTAGAAAAGGAGATGAGGTTGGCTTGTTCTGCACATGCTAACTCTAAATACCACATCTACCATGCACACCTCATATGGTGAATTATAATTTAACCATACCAATTACCATATACCAGGCATCCACTGTCAGCTCTTACTCCATGTCCATTTTCTGCTTCTGTTCTAGTAGATGGGGCAACAACAATTATTTATTTTTCTCTCTTAACAAGAAAAACCAGTTCACCCAGCTGCTCCCTGTGTTCCAGTGAGATCAGGCCCTTGCCACATCACTTTCCAAGAATAAAGTTTACCCTTCTGTAGATCCTGAAATACTGGCTACATATCTATAAACTCAGTTATTCCTTCCATCAACATGATATAAGTGTCATAATTCACACATTGTAAGTAAAAGAGACAAGCCATGGACACTGCCCAACCAGAAGCACCCCCTTCACCAGAATGAATGATGTAGACATTCAGCATAATCTAAAGTTGTAGTTAGCTCTACTTTGAGGAGGCAGTTGGACAAGGTTTTTTAGAAGGTTTTTTTGTTTGTTTGTTTGGTTTTTTCTGTAAACCTAGCATCCTTCACTTGTATTGAACTCATTGCAGTGCCTTGAGTGTTCTCCATCTCTACCTGTCTCCAATGCCAGTGGTTTGTTGCTCTGCCTCCTGGATCTACCAGTGTGAATGGATGGTGACCTTTTGCATTAGCTTTAAAAACTCCTTGGGAACTTACTCTTCAACCAGCTCTTCCTCCAAGAATTTGTCATACCTCTATACAAAGTTCCTCCTATTCGTTAGCTGCACACTATACCTCAGGGTCAGCAGTGTGTTTTGAAGGGTAGAGTATGCCCTAAAGACTGTCCTGGCAATCTGTAAGACATACTGACTCTGCAGGCAACATCAACAGATTTTTAAGATGTCAAAACCAAATTTTATTGCAAAGTGAATCTGGCAGTCAGTGTAGCTCCAAGACTGCTCTAAAGAAGCAACCAAAACATGTGAGAAGCCAATAGAGATTGTCTATTATAAAGAATAGGGGAAAGCTAAGAAAGACAATGGTTGGAATTTACAGTACCTCGAGACATTTGAAATTTGATTGGTCATGGTGCATTTAGGGTTTCTTCTTGAAACACAGCTTGAGAAGATAGTAGGGTATGTGGAAAGGGGTGTAGACTGCCCGAGTTTCTATAACCTTTCTCTACAACATTTCTTTACTCATATGATAGCTCACTCCAGACTGAGACTATATAGCATTATGGACATTGAAATTGCACTGTCTAAAATATACCAGGTTACTGCAGAGAATGTCTGAGTATAAAATACGAGTACTTCCCCCTCCTTCACCGTTGCCTCACCACATTACCTTAAAAAAATCTGTTTATTTCTCATCTGGAAAATGGGCAAAAATAAAACTGACATACCTTACATGGCAACTGTTAAGATTAAGTAGCTAATGCCGTGGAGCTCATTTTTTCAGAGGTTTCCTATGATCCAAAATAGAGGCATATAGAAACAAAGGAAGAAATTGCATGTTTAAACCAGACAGTCTCCTTGTTCGGAGAAACAGAAAGTATAGACATAGATTTTCTGAGATTTCAGTTTCCTTTTCTTTTGCCAGTTACATCTACATTTCTAAGACTAATGCTCTAATAATACTTGCTACTCATTTGGAGTTCAGATGAGACATTTGGGTTTCCTAAGTAGTTTTGCATTAGACTTAAGCTGTCTCATAAATAAATGATGACTTAAAAAAATCTGTCTACATTTCATCTTATTATAGAAAGAAGGTTTATTACAGAAAGAAAAACCCCAGGGTGTTACTGTATTGGTCCTTCAATATGTATGTGATATTATCCTGTGCTTTAACCACACCAGTCTTTAACAAATCAATTGATTGTACTGTGTTTTGGCCTCAGAAACACTACATTGTATATATTTTACTAATTTTCAAGTTTGAATATCTGTGTATATAAGAATATATAGAGATATAGAAGTATTTGATTATATATATAGATTAAATATATATGTACATACAAGGACTGTGTATGCCTTGTATGTACATATTTACATGTGCAATATAGCTATAAATACATATGTATAAAATTTATATTTTAAATTATTACATTTCTAAAATAACATATGTTTTCTGAACAACTTTATATGAGCCTGTCTGAGATTCTATATTCTTCATCAGTGGCAGAGCATACTGCACTGACTTTGCACCCTACATCAGCCAGATTGCATCTACCTCCACTCTGGCTGAGTTATCAGTGTAGGCATATTGATAGTCTTCATTTCCTATCTGTAAAACAAAAGGCTAGTTGAGCAGATAAACAAATCAAAGACTATGAGACATGTACTGAAGCACATAATAAGACTAGGTATTTATGTAACTAAACCCAAGAGAATCAAAAAGCTATGATGATTTATCCAGTTTTCTAAAAAAATCCAACACTTATTAAACATCTTGGACAGTCTGATTTCAGCAAAGCAATTAAGCATGAACATAACTTGAAGTCAATATACTTAACCACTTGCCTATAACTAATTATGTGCTTAAATGATTTCCTGAATTTGTAATTTAATATAAATGCATATGAAGTGTGGGGTTTTGGCTTTTTCTTTTCAAAATACAGCTTAAAGAAGAGATTGTTTGACTTATTTTCTAATTGGTTTCTTCACATTAAGATTTTGCAACTTGAAATCTAACAACCTAATCAAAATAAAAGTTTTTCTTCTTTAAAAACCAGATTATTTCTATCAAATATTTTTCACATCTTTTCCTTAAACATTGTCTTATATCTCATATATAGTTTACTTATATTTGTATTTCCTTAAGTGAAAAAGCTTCATATAGTAATCTTTTCTTTCCTAGATAACTCTTCTCATGTTATTCCCTTGTAAGCGCTCTCTTAATTGATATGGAAAAAAATAATTCTAATAGATCCAATATGCTCATTTCAGTGTTTTCCTGTTATTCATTTAAGAACCACTCATTATTCAGAAGAAAAACCCCCAGTATGGTTCCTAAAAGAGTTTGTTGTGAGATTAAATGAATGGTAAAGTCATGAAGATTGCAATGTTTGCATTTTTTCCAGCTGTACAAAAGTAAATATTTAGAAATACAGTCAATGGGAAAAAAAGATTCTGTGAGGAATAGGATGGCTTTTCAGACTCACTGAATCCAGGAGTAGTGCAATGGGAAATCTATGGATGTTACATTACTAAAATCAACCAATATTTTGTAAAGTTAAGTTTTTGTAGGCAAGTGTGTTCCTCAAATGTGTGTGGTTTTTATTCACACAGAATCATCCTAAAACACTCATAAATTTACCTCTTGCTTTACAATCCTTTCCAGGTCCTTCTTTATGATTTTTTTTTCCTCACTATTTACTGTAATCAAGTGCTTTTCCTGTAATTGCTCCCATAATTTTTCCCGGAGTTGAGTCTGCAAGATGTTGTAGTAATCATTTAATCAGTAACAACACATTTTGCATTCCTACTACATGATTAAATTAGTATAGTTTACATGTGTTGCATTTAGAGAAATCACTAACTCATCAAACCAAAATAAATATTGTAGTCTAATTAAATCTCTTCTGATTTTATATAATATAAAAATTCTCAAAATAAGGTCAGGATTTTCCATGTTAATTATAAATAAGCAACTGTTTCTAACAATTAAATTATAGCTTAACTTAACTTGCAGGGAAAAAAATGAAGTTAGGCAAAATATCACTAACACTATTTACAGTGATAACTTAATTTGCCTGGTTCTGGAACAATTAAGTTTGCTCTCATTGTCTTATGGCATTGCTCTGATCTCTTAGCAAACGCTTACCAAGACCTAAAAATAGCCCAAGATCTTTTTCAAACATCAAACATGAGATGTTTAAAAAATTTTGTAAACAGTAAATCATGAGTGAAAATTTTCTGAAAAATGAAAATGTATTCACATCATTTGCAAATACATTTTATTATTTTTCACATTTCTTCTATACATGTTTCTTCATCTTTTGGTGACTTTTTACCTCTTGCAAATTAGTTCAGTTTTGTCCAATAGTACTTAAAAAAAACCCAAACCAAGAGTCTTGAAGATAATATTCCATTCAGTTAGTTTTTAGTCACAGGAAATATTTTAAATTAGGAAACTGTCAAATATAGGCCATTCGAACTTCCCTGAAAACTTTCCCTCTAACTGAAAAAACATTTCCCATACTTGGGATGACTGGGATTTTTTACCACAACTTGTGAAACAGGACCTGTTTGAACCATTTTCAGACAAAACAGAGATTCAAACAGGTCAAAAAACCTGTATGATTTCTGGTATACATTGGAGTTCTATCCAGTAAGGACTCCATGCTGACAGAGTTCTAAGGAATAGTTAAATATGTTGTGTCTTCATGCGTTGGCAAACACAAGTTAAATAAGCAAGTGGAACTATTTCCTAAGTAGAAGATCAGCCATAATTTCTTGGACGTCATGAAACAGCCTTTTCAGTCAGGACAACTATAACTGTTGTAAAAAATAGTCTTTACTTCCATCTTTTAAACATTCTTACTATATAAACCATTATACCTATGACTATGATTATATAGTCACATATCAGCTTATATGTTGACTTGATCTTGTCAAGCAGCCAGCTGCCCACCCAGCTGCTCTGCCACTCCCTCCCCTCAACAGGACAGGATGAGAAAATAAAATGAAGAAAAATCTAGTGGGGAAAAATAAAGACAGGGAAATCAGTTATCAACATCACAGGTGAAATAGATTTGACATGAAGAAGATTAACTTAATTTGTTGCTAATTAATGCAGATTTGGACAGTGAGTAACAAAGAAAAAGATGAAAATACAAACTTCTCCTGCCCCTTTTCCCCAAGTTCAATTCCAACCCTTCACCCCAGCGCCTCTCCCTCCTCATCATCTGCCCTTGTCCACATAACCAGAGCATCACAGGGAAGGGAGTATTACAGCCTGTCCATAACAGTTCCTCTCTGCTTTTCCTTCCTCCTGCTTTTCCCCCTCTCCCCAGGCTGCAGCCCTTCATGAACTACCCCAGGGTGAATCCTCTCCACCAGGTTGCAGTCCTTAGGAAAAAATCTGCTCTACTGTAGGTTGTCGACATGCTGCAGTGTGGGTATCCACTCTGGTGTGGTCCTCTCCACATACTGCAGGGTTCTCCACTGTGGTCTTGTAATGAAGGTAAATCTCTGCTCCAGCTCCTGGAGGACATCTCTTTTGCCCTCATCCTTCTCTGACCTGGGTGATCATGCTGCTTTTTCTCACGGTTTCAGGGGTGTTTGTTTTTCCTCCTCTTTCACTTGTCCAGTATATTTCCCTTTCTAGAATATGTTTTCTCTGAGGCACCACCAGCCTTTCTGATGGGCTCAACTGTGCCCTGGGGTCGATTCATTGGGACTGTCTAGAACCAGCAACCAGCTGTATCCCACATGGGACAGCCCTGGTCTCCCCTCACAGAGTCCTCCCTACCAAGACTCTGCCATGGAAACCCAATGCATCTCAAAGGTTCTAGGAACTGAACTGCCAAAACTCTTCAAACATTTTTGTGTTAATTTTGACCCAACTGAAAATTCTATGCATCACTTTTACCACCTTATATGAAAAAACTTTCAAGACACAGAATTTGTAGGATTTGTCTTGATCATGATGAAGAGTTGTTATTTAGTCTTTGTACTACTAACATTATCTGACATTACTCTCATCAAGAAATTGTTCTCATCTGGTTTGAATAGTTTCATATGAACTATTTAAATTGCCTTTCAAAAAATTCCCCACAGGCAGATTTTTTTTTTTTTAATAGGATCATAATTTTTAATAAATCTGAATGCTAGAAGTTCTGAGCAATCAGTATGTTGTTTAGTAGGAGTGTTAAGTACCAAACTCCAAGTGACCAGGGTCACTTGGTTTGTTCAGTCCTTGGTTTGTTCAGCCTGGAGAAGAGGAGAGTGAGGGAAGACCTCATTGCAGTCTTCAACATCCTTATGAGGAGGAGAGGGACCTGTACTGATCTCTTCACTCTCATGACCAGTGAAAGGATTCAAAGAAATGGCATGAAGCTCAGTCAGGGGAGGTTTAGGCTGGATTTAAGAAGGTTTTTCATGCAGAAGGTGTTGGGTGTGGAACAGGCTCCCCAGGGAAGTGGTCACAGCACCAATACTGACAGAGCTCATGAAGTGTTTGGACAATGGTCTCCGACACATGGTGTGCCTCTTGTGTTGTCCTGTCCAGGGGCAGGAGTTGGACTTGATAATCCTGATAGATCCCTTCCAACTCAGCATATTCTGTGTTCCTGTGAATCTTTAACCATTTCACCAGAATATTTACGTTTAAACCACCAGTTTTTAAACTTTGCTTGTTTGGAAATATGAATGGATTTGGTTTACTGTACCAGTAGTCCTACTCAAGAACTTTTTCATTGGTCTTCAGTACTTTGAAATAGGATTTTTGCTAGGATTTTTCCTATTCCTATCTCAGTGAGTTGCATATTGTTTCTAATCATGTGTCAATGGCTGTTTAACCCACATGCAGTCAGCTGGTAGGCCCAATAATGTGCATGTGTAAAGTCTTAAGAGTTCCTTCTTCCTCCTCCTTGAGCAGTGGCAGCCTCAGAAAGAGTATTTACCAAGAAGACAGGTAGCATCACTAATATTAATGGTTTTACGTTAAACATTACCTTATGATATATATATATTTAAAATGTCAATTTACGACATGCACTATTCTGAGCAGAAGAGTGAACAAAGGACATATATTTAATTTCTTATTAGATAATAAATTATGATAAATATAGATACTTTCTATAATAATCTCACTTTCTGAGAGTGGTTCCTAACAATAATCATGCTCATAATATTAGACCTGCACCTGTAGGGGCTGAGACATTGTTGTATCTACTGCTCCAACAAAATGTGTATTTCTGTTTGTCCACCAAAAAGCTTGGCAGATCTGTCAAGCACTCAAACCCATGACCTGACCATATTAAATTTATTTCTGTTATCTTAGTTCATCCTGGGTGTAATTTTACATGGCAAGAGCTTTCCCATAATATTATATGACATAATATGAGGTATCATGCCAGCAAACATTCATCAGTATTTCTGTGCCTCTGAATAGTAAATATTTATACCCATGGTGAATTAAGCTTATTGTCTGTGTTAACAACTGCAGAATTGCCAGCGTGTTTATTAATTCATAATTTGTGTTTTATACTGGGTTCCATTCAAAAAAGTTTAAACTCCAGCAAAAATTTGTATTTAAGTGAGTAAGAAAAATAACTTGCATAGATCAAAATCCTCTCTGAATTTTCAATCTTTTTTTGCTGGTGAGACATGTCTGAAATGCTGAGCACAATCTTGATTTACATCTACAACAGGTTTGAAATGCAGAACAAATTTAGTGAAAGACTTCTCAAATCTGTAGGGAGATGGAGATCCTTTGTTAAGAGAAGAGGAGAGGTGATGTTGTCTATTGAAATCTGTAGTGGGAGCAAAGAATGATTTGAAAAGGAAATAAAGTTATGGTCATTTTAGCTAAGGGTGTAAAAAATCTAATAGATATCAACTACACACGAATAAGTTTATACTGACTAACATAGCAAAGAAATATCTTTATCAATTCTTCCATCTGCAGCCTTTCCAAAGGCTTTATCTTTCTCTCGTTAATCTCTTCAAAGCCACTCTTCAGATTTTTGTCTACATAGCTTTTATAATTTCTGCATGTTATTTTGTTTTTTTCCTGTTTCCCGATGGTTTGCCTCATCTCTGTTGTATTTTTTATGGAATGGCTATGCACTGCTTAGCATTGCCTAAGATTAGGGTGAAAATTTTATACACAAGCAATAATATTCTGTAGACAGTTGTATTATTATAGTCTAGTGTAAAACCTTCTTATGTATGCATGAAAATGTATATAAACTCCATGGCTGCCTCTGGGCTTACCTATGAATATGCAAATTCCTTTATCTTCTATCAAATTTTAATATAGCCCAGTTTTTTCCTTTTACTTTTCATCTCCATAAGGTAATAGTAATTCCCATCACCACATAACATCAAGACTTCTTTTGAACTGTCCATGTTTTTGGCAAACACAGTGTATCTCTTAGATTTAAATATGGTGCATACAAGGCTAATTTTCTAAATGAAATTACATGATAATGCTGTATTTGTTTCTTGTCAAATAAGTCAAATTTTTAGCATGTCTGTGAAATTATATATTTGATTACAGAAAGATTACTCTGGTGAAAAAGGATGTGAAAGAGGAAAGGTTTTTTTTATTATTATTATTGTTTTTCTCAGATAGGGAAACTATAGCAAAACTATTGGGTTGGTTTGTTTCTGAATTATGTTACAGTGGGACCCTGTAACTGGGTTCCAGGTTGCACTGCTCATCTTGTGAGTGCTTCCAGCTTGAGGCAGAGTTGTTATTTAAATGAGGTGTGGACAAAGTTAAAAGTCTTGTTTTAAAAGTTTTTATATTTTATCCTAGTTTAAACTAGTGAGGTTAATTACAATCTTTAAGCAGTCGGCATTTGATATTTTATATTTTGCTTAAATTTATAATTGAAATAAAATTACTTCTGAACTTCCTGATGATGAACTACAATAAGATAAATTAATCCTTATACACATATAATTAGATTATAAATTTTGATCTTGGTATCTGTGCATTTGTACAGCAAATGCAATACAGTTGTATAATAGAATCATAATCCTGAATTAGGTACTATTGTAATATATATTTATATTAGAAGGCTGATCTAAGTTTCCCTTTATTTATACGAATATATATTATGATTTCATAATATATGTCCACTACTTAAATAGTGAAACTTCTCTGTACAACCTGATAAATTTCACAAGATTTTTACATTGATGGATGAACCGTTGTTATTGCTCAGCATTTCAGTACAACTTGGTTTAGAGGTTACACCTCCCACTTTCACAACACATAAATGAGGGCCAAAAAATAATTAAAAAACTGACTTCATCCTAGAGTATGCAATCATTGACAGAAAAACCATAAATCTTTAATGTATTTAATTTTGGCATGTAATTGTCAACACAATATAAATAGAAACACCTGCAAACGTATAATTATGGATATGTATACACTAAAGGTTTAAAAATACTTTTATAAATATCTATATGTATATAAAATTTTTATGGGCTTTTTGGAAGGAGCATTTAATTTATAAAACATAAAATCACAGAATGATTTGGGTTGGAAAGAACTTTAACGATCATCTAATTCCAGCTCTCCTGCCGTGGTCAGGGATACCTTCCATTATACCAGGTTGATCAGAGACCCTTCCAGCCTGGCCTTGAACATTTCCAGGGGCAGGGCATCCATAACTTCTCTGGACAACCTGTTCCAGTGCCTTTCTACTCTCCAAAGAAAGTGTTTCTCCCTCATATGGAACCTAAAGCTACCCTCTTTCAGCCTAAGGCCGTTCTTCCTTATCATATCACTCACTACATGCCTGGTAAAAAATCCCTCTCCAGCTGTCCTAAAGGCCCCTTTTGTGCTGGAAGACTGCTGAAAGGTTTTCCCAGAGCCTTCTCTTCTTCGGGTTGAACACCCCCAGCTCTCTCTGTCTGTCTCCTTAAGAGAGGCCTCAGCTCTCTGACCATCTTTGTGGCCCTTCTGTACACTCGTTCCAAACGGTCCATGTCCAACCTATTTTGGGGGGCCCAGAACTGGATACAGAACCCCATGTGGGGTCTCATGATTGCTGAAAGGCAGAATCCCTCCCTTAACTGCCTAGCCATGCTTCTTTTGATGTAGCCCAGGATATAGTTGACTTTCTGGGTCGCAAGCACGCATCTCTGTAATACACTGTTTTAAATCAGCTACCAAAAAAAAGCCAAAAAAAAATCTATAAATCTTCTACTTCCATCTGCTTCCCTTCCATTATTTCCACCAAAAAGTTCTCAAGGATAATCGAACAATATATTTAGTAATCCTGTTGTTCAGCTTTGAAAATATGAGTCGTTAGTCTAGTGAAGATCTTCTTATAGACATGTGCCTCAGAAGGTAGGTGTGTGGCTTACTTCTTTGTATGACAGCAAAGGTGTTAAATCGTGCTTTGAAATTCAATTGCTATTAACTAAAATGTTATTTTTTGTTCTAAATTATTTTAATATTTATGTTTTAAGCTATTCAATACATTACTTCATAACTTTTGACTTTTCTAGAAGAGTTGTTCTTCATGTGCAGTTGTCCTACATTTCAGAACAAAACTGGTTAACAAATTAGAAAACGAAAGCAACTTCTCCAGTATCTCATATGTGCCTGAGATCAGTTCCAATCTTCTGTCTGCCTGGATGCGATTTTGGCTGTTACAAAAACGTACCGTTTTCAAATGCATCCACACTACCAAATCAGCCATGCTAATAATACTGCTGTGTTTACAGCTCTGCTATTTTACAGCCAATTCTGAACTTATGAACAATTACTTTTTAGCTACTTTTATAGTACTGACTAGTACTGAGACAAGAAGAGATACCCGCAGAATCTCTTAAAAAATAATGATGGAGTCTGTTGCTTCCTTAGTTTAAAAAAAAAAAATCCAATTTCCCTTTTATGTTAATAACTATTTAGATATTAAAATATTTAATAAATAGATTTATTATTATGTAATCATAAAAAGCTGTTGTGGTGCCTTTTGCGTGGTCTCCACGCACGCCCGGGCTAGCTCAGGCACCGCGGCATGGAAAGGTACGGACAGCTGACCGCGCCAGCTAATCCGATCCTGTGGGACCTTGGCTCCCACGCGACCTCGGTGGCAAGCACAGGTGGTGCAGGGCAATGACAGCGGAGATAGAAAGGCGGACTCTGCTGAGCGGGTCACAAGATTTTATTGGAGCCCCGGTGTGGGACCTCCTGACCTCCAGGTAACTGCCCAGGCAGAGCCCCCCAGGCTGCTTGCCAGCACCTTTTATTTGGGGGTGGAACAAGGAGAAGAGGCAGTGGGTGAGCAAATCAGGGATCACCAGGGAGGGGTCACACAGATGAATGATATTTTCATAAACCATACATAACTGATGAATGATATTTTCATAAATGATACATAACTGATGGGGAGGGACCCCCTCTGGATCTGACCTATCATTCAACGCCCTTGGAAGAACTTTCTAGCTCCAGGGGAAGGTCCTGAGATGACAGGCAGACCCCAGAGGAGGGGGGAGTGGGGGATTGACATATAACGGTTGGAGGGGAGAAAAACAGGGAAAGACCATTAGGGGGAACAAACTGGGGTACACAGAATGAATCATAAATTAACAGCACATAGCAATAAAACCAAAACAAATCCCACACCACTACAAAAAGCTTACTTTCAACATGTTATAAAATGTATGATAAGCTATTTTTCAATTTTTTTATATGGGTTGTCATTAGTAAATTTTTTGTTGTTTTTACTGATTCTTCTGTTTTATACATGTTTTTGCTTTGGATCAGTATGAGGCTAACTGACACAGACTTAGGCCTACTTATAACATTTCATTTTTAAAATATTGGAAAACTCTTTTCCTTTTTTTTTTTTTTTTTTTTTTTTTTTTTTTCCCTAGTCTTCTGGAAGCTTCCTCAGAATTTTGAGATTGATTTGTGATAATGTTTAATTGATAATTGAGATTAATGGTTTAGAAAAATCCTCAAAAAAAACCCCTCCAAAAATTTCCTTAAGTAAAAGCTGCCCAATCCTGATAATTACTAAAATTTAAATTCAACAACTGTCATCTAACAAAGTTGTAACAGATGGAAAGAAAGAATTTTTTTGGCACGCTAGATTAAAGTTACATAATTTTGCTTCCAACAATAGTAACATGTAGAAAGTAAAAGTCTTCTATATCTTATCCAGACTTTTCTCTCTCTTTATTTTTTTTTATTAAAATATTTCCTGTGTGGCACTGTTAACATTTGTTTCATCCTGGTATACTAGAATATTTTGTAGTATTGTCAGAAAGAGGGAGGTAAGCATTGAAATTCTTTTTTCCTTTTGATGTGTTTTGATTGTAAAAGTGTTGCCAGCAGGAAGGCCACAAGGATTGTCCAATATTGGATCAGCTGATTCCAGCCAGCCTCTACAGACCCACCACCACACATTACTAAGCCAATCAGCCAAGCTGGTAGAAATTTTGCTAAAAGATATTTAAGAGAGGGCAGAACCATTGAACTGTTTGAGAGGTGAGGTGGAGGGACTGGGGAAGTGAGAAATTGTAGAAGGGATACCAAAGTCAGGGTCCTGGGGTGACTTTATGATGCTTGTGTCCCCAATTTTCTGTTCTGTTTATGTTGTATATTCAGTTTCACACTTAAGACGGGTTCTGAGAGCAAAGAGGGGGAAAGAAGAAGTGCGCAATTTGTTTGCAGAAACTGCACTCACTCCTCCACATTCTGCTCTTGGACTGTGTTGTCTACAGACAGACAGTGAGAGAGCTCTCCTGTTGTAATGCATTAATTGGGTTTATATTGTGTTTCATTGCATTTGTAATGTTTTTTCTCTGTATCACGTGGTTTGTCCTTGCTCAGCAGTAACCCAATTCTGTTCCACTCCCACTTTATCCCTGGTTGGGCAGTGGCTCGTCCCTGCCTCTGGGCCCGTCCCCTGGGGAAAAAGCCCGGGCACAGGCGGGGCCTTGGGAGATCTGGCTCGGTCGTGGACGGGAAGGGAACTAAAACTAGCTCCTGGACAAATAAAGCAATATTTTCCCTCCCGGACAAAGAGCAGGCTCTTTCCTTTTGCCATCGGTGGTCGTCTGGTCTTGTTAAGGAACACAGTACTCTCCTTTGCTTTTTGGTAAGTTTTTAGCTAGCTGAGGCATAGAAGTTCCCTGGATTATTTTTTTCCTTTTTCTTGGAACTGTTCAAACCAGTGCTGGACTGAAAAACCCAGAAAACACCTGTGGCTCACACCTGTGGCCCACCAGGGCCCAGGACGGTATTGTCCAGCACTAGAGGGACTGATGAGGGACTGATAAGAGACTGAGTGAGCTGAGATGGAACCCACAGCAAGGACTTTCTCAATCTCTCTTCAGAGTGGCAAGAGGTTGCATTGTTTAATAGTAGTAATTTTTTTATGGTTTGCTATTTGAATAAACAGCTTTTTTCCACTTTTTTGCTAAGGAAATTTTTCTTGGACCAGTTGGGGGAAGGGCCACTTGAATTTGCTTTCTAGAGGGACCCCATTAGGAGGTTTCCTTCCAAAATTTGCCCTAAACCAGGACAGTCAGGGAGGTGGAAGAGGGAGATGAGGAAGAGAAGTAAGGAAAAGAAGTGAGGGAAGGAAGGAGGGAGGGAGGGAGGGAGGGAGGGAGGGAGGGAGGGAGGGAGGGAGGGAGGGAGGGAGGAAGGAAGGAAGGAAGGAAGGAAGGAAGGAAGGAAGGAAGGAAGGAAGGAAGGAAGGAAGGAAGGAAGGAAGGAAGGAAGGAAGGAAGGAAGGAAGGAAGGAAGGAAGGAAGGAAGGAAGGAAGGAAGGAAGGAAGGAAGGAAGGAAGGAAGGAAGGAAGGAAGGAAGGAAGGAAGGAAGGAAGGAAGGAAGGAAGGAAGGAAGGAAGGAAGGAAGGAAGGAAGGAAGGAAGGAAGGAAGGAAGGAATTGGAGGTGCTTTAGGTGCTAGGGAAGTTATCTACTGCAACTTGTGGAGGACCCCCTTGCTGAAGAAGATAGATATTTCCTGAAGGAATTTTGGCCCTTGGGCAGCCCACACTGCAGTAGATTTTGTCCTGAAAGACTACAGTCTGTGGAGAGGACCCACACCAAAGTGAGGCAAAATTGTGAGGAGGAATGATTGGTAGAGAGAAGTCATTAGGTATTGACTTTAACCCTCTAATTCCCAGTCCTATTTTATTGCTTGCTGGGAACATCCTGGAATTAGCAATGAAAAAACAAATTGAGCCTGGAGGCAGAAAGGTGCTGTTTTCATGTCTGTCTTGTCATTATCGAAATATATTCTAATTATCTATTAATAATTTTCCTAATTTGAGTCTATTTTGTCTGAGACAGTAGTTAGTAAGTTATCTCTGCCTTTTTCTTCAAAATATTTCTAATGTCTTTTCTTTTTCTATTTTCTCCCTTGCCCTATTGAGAGGGAAAGTGAGTGAGCAGCTGGGTGGGAGTTCAGCTGTTTTCAGCTGAGATAATCCCACCACAGTTACGTCATGTTGGGAAAACAGATCTATGTTATCTTTATGGTTGCATATACTTAATACATTAATATATATTCTATATATAAAAATTACTAATTGTAAGTAAATTTGGGTAAAATGTGTTATGTATTTAAAATTTGAATTATGTGGAGTTTGTATTCTATTCTAAAACCTATGCATGCTGGGTGCATAGATATCAAGGTCTTGATTGAAGTAATATGAGCATATGCTTTTTTTTTCCCAGTATCAGTGGACAAATTAAATGTATTAAGTTTAACAGTTGAATTATTAAAACACAATTTCCAGAGAAAAGGAGACAACTCTAAGGTGCTAAAAGGTTGAGTTGTGAATACATTCTGAATAGCGTAAGATGCTAAAAATAGGTAGACTCCAGAAAATAAAGTAGCAACTCTGTGGGAAAAAAAAGGGCTACTTTTAATTCATGATATCATAAACCTTGATCTTCGTTGTGTCAACTGAGTACTGAATGTGTTTTCAAACTGTCCTTTGTGAAGTTAGCACACAGTTAATTTGCCAGGCAAGAGTATTTCAGATAAAACTGGCTAAAATTTGTCTGCAATTTGTAAAAGGAGTACCTTCTCTAGTCAGAAGTTTTCAATACAGGCAAAAAATGAGAAGTAGTGGGTATTTTTCAGCTGCTGGTTTACATTTTCCTTACATTAGGAAATTATTATGAAATTCATATCCTAAGTCATAGCATGACTTTGATGTTGCAGACATGCCTTAAAATACAGCTTAGAAACTAAGCAAAATCCATCTTTAAAGTACATGGATTATTCTTCCCACTACTCCCACCCTTAATTAGAAATTTGTTTAGGATTTTCACTGACGTTAAAGTAAAGGTTTCTGTGATTCCATAACATTTTTAAGAATATACTGTCCTGAGATACTGGAATCTTCAGATACATTGCATGCAACTCTACCTCTTTGTGTTAATTTAAAACACAGTAAGGAGTTTGTATTACTCTACCACAGTAATAACAAAAATAGAAACTATAGTCATGAAGTCGAGTAAAAAATTAGCCATTTTTAGCTAGTCTTAAAGAGTAGGTTTCCTACATTTTTCATTTTAAATGTGAGCTACAAAATTGTAAAATTCTGAATAGCTAATAGACTGTATGCATATAGCCCAATTTAAAGACATGAGAAATCACAACCAGGTAATAAATTAATTAATAGGACTATGATGCTTATCTTCCAAATAAAACATAGATTACTAAGTGTATGATATAAATATCAATTTTTTTTCTTAATGAAGATAAAGTTTAGAATGTAAAAATGTAAAAAAAAAAATGCAATTCCTATGCAAACTTGGCATGCAGAGCCATGCCAAGTGAGGGAGTTGCTTAATTACTTTTGTTTCCTAAAGTAACTATCACATAAATAATGTTAATTTCTTTACTTTTATATTACCCAATTGTATATGTTTCAAGCACCACAACATTCTCAGTTATGGCAAATCAATATGATATTAATATGCTTTACATAATTCCCCTCAGCTAAGCTAGAAGCATCATTTTATGCTTAAATCTGTAATTCTTCCAAAACAGACCTGAGTATTTTTCGTATTATTTATTAATGCTACAGAAGTCTAAGAAAAAGCTTCCACTGATGCATACTTTGCTGGAAACATGCATATGTGGGGGGTTTTTTTAATCCCAAGTGAAAATATTATTGTGGCAAAATTCAGCAGTTTATTTCGCATCCCTAACAAGGAAAAATTATGAGATGGAAAATACGCAGTGAATTTTTATTTAAGGACTCTGCATGGCCAGTTCTGTCTGTTAACATCTAAAACTAGAAAACTATGGTAAAAGTGATCATTGTGCAAATAAAATATAAATAAATAAATAGGCATTTTAAGATAGGACTATATAAAATACAATGTACATAAGACTTAGAAATAAAAGTATGAGTTTCATGGTTTTTAAAATAATTATTTAGCTTTAGGGTGGGATGGGAGGTATCCAAAACTGACTTTGAAAATTATAAAGCCTTAGAATTTAAGCTGCTAATTAACCTGGGAGCTTAACCTAACAGTTTGGGTGCAACTCCAGTTTCACACTGGATTAAATAAAAGTTTTAATAAGAAAAGGACAAAGACACAGCAGAACCAGACAGTGCTGAGTAATTTAATAATATACAGCAAATTAATTACTTGTAAAATTGCTCCGTAAGACTCTGTGATTTGATAAAAGTATGGAACCTTGGAAGAAAGGCGAATCATGAATCAGTACACAGACACAGAATGCATCATGACTGTAAAGGTTTCTGTTTAAAAGAAGAGGAAGGAAGGGATCTGCACAATGCAAATGAAGGAGGAAGGCCAGAAAATTATGTGGAAGCCAATGACATTTGCAAGCTTGAACAGTTGCAAGGGCCAAGTCTCTTCCTGAAGTCTGAAGGAATGAGTAGGAAAGGAGCTTCTCAAGCGCGTGTGTGTGCGCACATGCAGATACACGTTCTGTATGATTTAAGGAAGAATTCAGTATTTGAATTTTGCAATTTTATCTTACTATATGCTAATCACAATGTAGATAACATACAAAGGTTATCAATAGCTAAGCAGATCTATGAGTTGACACCTGTGATTTATTATTGAGTAGAATTATTTGCAATGCTTACGGTTCTTTGTAACTTTTTTAATATTTTGTTTTGTTTTGTTTTGTCCACTCACACAAAACTATATATAGAACTGAAGATACCTTGGAAGGAAATTTTGTCGAAAGGATTGGTAAAAGCATAAGGAAAGTATTAGATGTAGTTTTCAGTAATTTAAATTTCCAGTATTTGATTTTTAAATGATGAAACATCCAATAACCCAAATGACCCTACACAAACACATACATGGAATAAATTACTTCAAATGAAAGCACAAAAATTATTTGTTCAGCTGCTCTAGTGGCTGGAAGGTTAGGAACAAAAGCTATTATTGTTCAGTGTATTTTTTCACAGGAAATAGACAGTGGCAAACATACAGTAGTTCAACACATGAGATCAGAGACACAGTTTTTGTAGTAAACCAAAACCAGATGTTGGAGGGACTCAAGACCTTTACAGAAATTATTACTTATGTTTGCCTTAGAAAGCAAAGAAAGTTTACAGAGAGTCATGTACATGATTAAGAAAAAGACAGGTTACAAAAGCTATTCATTCAAGGAAAAATATTTGTCATAATGTCTGGTTTATATATAGCAGTTAGTTATGTACGTAGGATTTGAATTTTACTTTCATTTGGCTTTTGAATGAGTATGCTAACTTCTTCATACTACTAAAAACTCTAGAAATAATAAAAAAGTTTAATATTTTTAAACTGAAGGCAGAATTTTGCAGTAAGCCCTTGGAGTTTGAGTTTCATCATTAATGGATACAGAATTAGGCATTAAAGAAAATTTATCAGTGAAAAAAATGAATGCATGGTACTATCTAGATAGTATATAGCTTTTCACATAACATAGTCTTTCTCTAGTTAAATATTAATGATTTGATAGCACTGGATGCTAACTGGTTTAATAGGAATTTGATGGAATGGTCAAAAATAAGGTGTGCTGCATTCCTGCACGTTTCTTGCAAATAGGCACTTAAGTAGGGGAAAAAAAAAAAAAAAAAAAAAAAAAAAAAGGCGAGACCATGGCATGTAGACACCAAGGTTTATCTGCCATAGGGCACAGATCTACGGGAAATGAAGCACTACTTCTAGTACCTCCCAAACTATTTGTTTTTTTGGCTTTTTCAGACCATTTCATGCAGCCATTGGGCTTTACTTTCCCTAGCAAATGTTTTATTGCCTAGCAAGGATTTTATTTCTCTATTCTTTTTTCACAAGGTTGGGTTTTAATGGGTTTTAAAACCAGAAATACTCTTCTTAATTTTAGTTCTTTTTTTAGTCTATTACCTCTAGGGCTTTAGAGTCTTGAAATTCTGGAGCTGGTTAATCCTGCTATTTTGGAGACATATCTGTAGGTAAGAGGTAATGAGTAATAGGAAGCATTGCAAGAGCCTCTAATATAAGAGAGATTGTTGGAGGATGTAGTAACCATCAAAGTGCCACTTTATTTTAACTCACAATTTGAAATCAGTTAGTCTTTTTCAAAGCTTCACAGTCATTAAATATATAGACTAAATGCATTACAAGCAAAATTACAATAATCTTAATATAATACAAATAATTAAATGAAATTATATGAATCATAATTCATATGAATATACAAATAATATTTGTAATCAGCAAATCAGAAAAAAAATAACCTGAACCTCAAGTTTCTTGAAGATTGCTTATTAGAACTTCATGCTGTTAAATACTGTTAAGTTCCAAGTGGAAGTTCCTTGAGCAGAATTTATGGAATTTGATTTTCTCAATATGCACTTGCAGGTGCAATCTGGTGTTATAGAGAAAATGAATGCCTTTACATATTGCCAACAAAGTTTCGAGTATGTGGCTTGAGTTTAAATTTAAATAAATATATAAAAATCTGTGTAAAATTCAGATCTTAACAAAATCAGGAAAACATGGACTAGACTCTACAAAAAGGATCAAATAGAATGCCTTTTAGTTTTCTGTGGTTATGCTTAGACAAGAAGTACTACTGGTAACATTTTATCCTGTCGGTTTGAGTAAATACTTATAATTGTGTGAATGTGCAAACACTATTCATGATATTAAATGCTTAAACATTTGATAGTAACAAATTCACATTATATTCTAGTTTTTATTCTAATTTTAAAAATCTTACTAAATTTCCATAGGAAAAATATTCTATCATGAATTTTTATTCAGCTAAAATTAATTTATGGCATTCTGCATTTTGATCTACACTCTGTACTCTCCATGATAAGACAGTATACTATAATGTACCTTATCTTATTAGATAATTTCAACCTGTTTTTCTGAATTGGCCTTTTGAAAATTTTCTTGCAGTGATGATCTACTTAAACATAGAGGTTGAAACTGAAGACATAGATTTACATTGATCTGGGAAGATACTACTTGCATACAAATGTGTGTACGATAGCACCTATTGCAAAATGATCTTGGATCTACACATTTTCCTTCTTCTTACATTGTTATACTGTAATGAACAAAAATATATAATGTTAGAATTAATGGGATGAGCTAATAATTTAATGTTCCATTGATATTTAATAGAAACATTACACAGTTTCCTTTAAAGATTTTGCAAGCTTTTATGAAGGATTGAGAACAGGCTGATACTGGGGGAAATGTTCTGAGCCAGATGACCTGAGTATATATCCAAGTGTTTTGATCTTGGTGTCGATACAAATGAACAATTGTAAGAAAAGAGAATTTTTTTCTGTCTGGTTTCTACTAGGAAGGTGTAAACATCACAAGTTAAGCTGCAATGATAAAGAATGTTTCTAATTGGCATCCTTGCTGATCATTTCAAAGAGATAAATGATCAAAGAAACTGGGCTACCCTCCTGTACCTAGAGATGGCTCTTCCAGCCCAAGATTAATGTAGTTTTATGATGATTGTTTTCCAACACAGCTATACAGAATTGGCAAATGCTGCTTACTGTTACTTTTCATCTTATAATATATTAGGGAAATAAATATATAATGGCCAACATTAAAGTAAAGAAACTAAAAATTCTACCATCACTGTTAGTGGAGTGGAGCAATAATTAATTTTATGGCTAGTATGTTAAGTATGGAAAGTCTGAAAATGAGGTAATAAGGATGTGTTACATGAGGAATACTTATAAGACATCCATAAGGCTCCGGGGCAATTTTCAAGACACTTTGAAAACTAAATGTAACAGCAGTGAAATTTACAATATACTGCAATGTGAAAAAAGATGTAATCTTAACTAGTAAAATAATGTATATTATCTGCATTAGAAGATAAAATGACAGCAGGTGTAGTTCACAAGCTCATGTGTACTTTTGTCTGTTTAAGGATAAACTAAGATTAAGGGTAGTATTGCAGAAGAAACTGTTCACTTGAAAATAGATTGATTTGGTATATATATTACTTATTTTGCCTCTACTAGCCAAAAGAATTGTGAGCATGAGGCAAACATTTCGGACATAATTTCCTTGTTATCCTTACATTACATTTGCGATAAAAAGTTATTATACTTACATATATATTTTTAATGAGAAATCATATACTATTTTATATCATAATTTTCAAATTTTTGTAAGACTGGAAAAAGCATTGCCCTTATACTTAGAACAACAAAAGTTTGCATAGCAAAACAACCTTGAGTTTAGCTAGGTCAACACTTTTTAAATACAGGTAAGTGGTAGATGCAGCTAAGGCTTGACGGAGTTCTACAGGAGTGAGGACAGCATCTGATGAACAGTGGATCTGATGAACAGCAGGAGATTTCTGCCACCGTGTCTTTCTTCTGCTTGACAATGCCACTAATGGAGTCACCAGTGCTCCCTTCCCTACCCCTCTATTATTTTCTTTGTTTCACGGGAATGATCCATATTCTCACCCTTCTCCCATTCTGCCCCACCCTTTTGATATTAAAAGTCAGCCTTAACTACTGTCCTAGGTTACAATGTAAGATGTGCCCAAAAGTACGTATTCTATCACCATCTACATGAAATGTTGAAACTAGGTTGGGCAGTGTTTCCCTTGCCCCCTCCCTCCAGACCATCTTCTGTTAATGGCCCATCAATGCCTTCCTGCATGACTCATAGATAACTCCCTCCAGGAGCTATCTCTGTTTAATGGGCAATCAAGGACCCATTGTATGACTGATAAAATGATATCAGCCCATTGTGAGATGCTCGGCCCAGGGGGAGGAGCCAAGCATTCCAACTTGGATATAATCTGGGATTTGGGACAGCGCAGGGGGTCTTCACCCACTGGATTCCCAGAGGACAAGAGCTACCAGACCTTTCTGTGGGAACACTGCTTCAACAAGACCACTTCATCTGGACTGCTACCACCACCACAGGGTATCAGGTTGTATTCTGACTCTGTCAGTGATCTTTTGTACTATTTTATTAATTTTATTTTATCTCACCTTTTGTTTGTTTGTTTTTTTCCCCCTCCTATTAAACTGTTTTTTTTCTGACTTGGAGTCTCTTGCTGGCTTTGCTTTCAAGCTAGCACAACTACACTTCTGGGGAGCCCAAGCCAACTTTTTTCATGAGTACTAGAAGGACAAATAAAATAATTAAAAAAAATCCTTCTGTAATAGTTAATAGTTCAGCTAGCATTAAAGATATTAAAAATAAATGTGGTTTTTTTTTTTTTTTTTAACAGTATGGGAAACAGCACATAAAGGTAAAAAATGTTGTTTATCATTTCACTGTGACGCTGTTTATATTAGTAGTGTATTAAGAGGCGTAATAGTGCATAAACATCAATTTAATTTTATATTTCTTAGTATTGTAGCATAAAATAGAAAAGTCATTATCTCACACTAACATATGTTAATCTGTTTAATGGAATTGAAGGATTCATTGATATTGAGTTCTGTTGTAAAGGTACATCTTCTCAGCTCTTGCTATCCATGTTCTATCTGAAAATAAAAATTAAAAATGCAAAACTCTTGAGTTGATCATATAAGCCAAAATAAATTATTATAAAATTATATTTATGAGTCTTCTGCATATACTCTCACCCACACATGTTATCCAGTTAAACACTTTTTTAATAGACACTGCATAAAACTCTCCAAGGCCTCTTTTGACTTTAACAAGTTTTAGATCAGTTCTGATAATGTCATATGTCCCTAAAATCTTGCAGCAGTAGCAGTCTCCACAAACAATTTGCCTACACTACAGGCACATATTTTGCCGCATATGTTGGATAAATTTATTTTCTATCATTTATATTTGTATTTTAAAAAATACATTAAATTCTACTAGCTTTGAGATGCTACACTTCTAGCTTTTTAAATAAATACCTATGCTGGGACAGAACTGCTCTTCAATAACCTATGTAAACTTACTGCATATTATTAGACCTTAAAATTGCGTGTTTGACAGATAGCACACAGGTTCTCAAGGGTATTATTGCAATCTGTGAAATTTATTAACTGTGATTTCATAGCCAGTGACAAAAGATAATAATAAAAAATCATCTGTTAAGTCCAAGCATTTGTCCATAGATAATAGTCATAATAGTCAAAGTCATAATTTCCATACATGACTGAGAAGAAACATAAAATTTGTCCCCCTTTAACTGGTTCCATTCATCTGATAAAAAAGATATAGTAAACCAAAAATTTTTATATTTCAAATTTATAAATTTGGCATTCCACATAGCAATCTTTTTGGATGTGACTAAAGGAGAGATTAAAATCCTGGATTTGCAAGGTATATCTGTAAAAAAAAAACCAAAAAACCCCCCCCCAAAACCCCACACAAATTAAAAAAAACCTGCAGACATTTTCAGTCAGAAATACATGGGTTGGGGGAAATGTACAGCAATACCAGATGCTCTTAGTTTAGACTCCTGGAAGTTGTGGATCCAAATAATTTTCCTAGACCATACATATATATTAATACATGCTGTTTTTCCTTTTAATGTGAGCATATTTTATGCTCTTTTAGAAACTGCTGCTCGTTTAGATTTTTCTCCTCCCCTTCTCTCACTCTCCCCAGTCACTATAACGATTTCTGCTTTTTCAGTAATGTGGGGATTCTAGATGATTTTTCTTTCACTGACTGCAGTACTTCAGCAGGTTCTTATACCTGTTCATTTTTAGTGACCCAGCAGTTGAGCTATAATGGAAAAGTTAAGCAAAGAGTCCATTCTGAACAATTCATAGTCCTGTGTCTTCCTGAAATAAACCAATGTTTTCTGCCAGAAGTTCTTTTTTATAACATTTTGAGAATTATAACAAAGATTTGAGCAAGCTTTGCTGGAACTAAGTAACCATTCAGAATTACTCTCTCACAAATCAGGAGATGAGCTTTACCATTCTGTCCTCCACAAGATTTTATTGGTTCATAGCCAAGGATGAGAGATTGGAGAAGTTGGTTGGAGTTTCTTGAGTGAAAAGAAGGAATTAAATCTCTTTCTTGTAATGTAGAAGAATAGTCTAAAAATTGGATAGTAATTTGTTTAAAATACAAAACAAACAAACAAAAAAAACCCAAAAAACAAAAAAAAACCCAAAAAATCCAAAAAACCCCAAAAAAACAAACAAACAAAAAAACCAAACAAAAAAACCCCACCAAATTAATGAAAAACATGAATGATAAAGTGTCTTTTCATGAAACCATAGTTTGTGGTGTTGTAGTACATATACAAGAAAATTAAATCTACATCATGATGAATTTGGGAGATTTTCATAAAACAAATGTCTAAACATGACATAACTTTTAATGACAGCATCCAGAACACATGTTGGCATGGAAAAAAATGGAAGGATTTATAATTTGAAAAACTGCTAAACAACAATTGAATAGCATGATTTTGGTTTCCCATGTGGTGGATCCAAAGTACTTCCGCCAGGCAACAGTGCGGTAGTTTTCATTATGTTACAAGAATAAGTAACATATGAAATAAAATTCAAATCTCTGACTTTTCAGTGGTCATCTTGGATTCTCCAAAACCTCATTAATTTTTTTTTATTTTAGACAATGTACTATATTATTGCTAATACCTGTATGAATGAGAAAATAATTATCAAAGGAACAATAGTGTTTTGTTGTTGGGGTTTTTTTGTTTGTTTGTTTGTTTTCTTTTTTTTTTTTTCTTTTCAATCATGATCTATTTTATCCCAATGTATTCCCATCATCTTCGGTAAATACACTGGTTTTTTTTTTTTTCTTCTTGCATCTTTCTTCTCATGTTCCTCTTTTGCTGCCCAGCACTCTCAGGCTTTCTGCAGGGAAGTAGGGAGAGTGACACTTTATACTGAAGCTTGATAAATGAATTCTTTGCCTTCTTGTTTCTTAGTAAGTAGACCATTAAGCTGTATGTCCTTGACTTTCTCTGTTGGTAGGATGAAAATATATAACAACAGAAGGATTTAACATCGAGTAAATTTTATTTTACTTCCTGTGTTAGTATATTTTATATATGATTTTCCTAATATACTACATGATTGAAAATGTAGTAGAATGATTAAAATCTGATATACTTCATGTTTCCACAAGTCTTTTAGAAGTTTGTTACTTAAAAATCTTAACTTAGGCTTTCATTCCAACTTGCATTATGTGAAGATTAAATACGAAGAAAAAAAGAAACTTCTCTGAACCAGTTTTTATAATGTGCATCCTTAACTGACAATAAGTAATTGGAAAAGAATTGTTGTATTTGTAAGGTTTGACCTTGACATTGTTTGTGTAGGCCTCCAAAGCAATTATTGTAGAAACTGAGATGGAAAACAATGGCAAAAAGCAGAGAGAAATGCTTGAATTAGTGCAAATCACAAACAAAGCTGAATGGCATTAGATGACTGTTTGCTTTTAATGAGGGAAGACATGAAGTAATTAAATCTTGACATACAATTATGAAAAATATCAGGTTACAAGTCTGCTATGCAATATAAAATAAGAAAAGACATTTTCTGAAAACTTGCCTGATGCTCTGTCATCTGAGACTGTTCTTTATGAGTGCAGGGTGAAGGTCAAGGAGGTATCTCAACTCCATCAATCCTTTGGACAGTTACAAATGACCTTTCACTTTTCATAAGACATTCAATATTCTGAATGGGGAGATACATTTTTCTGTGTTTAGAAAATAGCAAAATTGAAACCTTTTACAGCGCACAAGGTGCATTTGTGTTTGCATCTCCTGAACAGATCATTCATTTTTAAATGTTCATTGACACCAAAATCTCATTTACATGAAGTAAATTATTTTAAAATGTTATATCTGTTTCAACATGTATTTTAACTTTTCATATTTGTATTGCACTAATTTTTATGATTTTTAAAATATGTATTTTATTTTTTTCTTCAAGAAATATTTTTAAATACTATAGTACTTACAATGTACAGCTTTGAATGGCTGATGTTTTGATTTGATAATGATGCAAATCCAGATGCTACATCATATTTTTGTTTCATATTTATTTTGCAAGTGTTAAATTTCAAAGTCTGTTTTCATCTTGATTTTTCAAGGTGTATATGAAAATTGTGTACCGGCAGATGCATATATCTTTGTGACTTAGAGGATACAGCTTTAACTCCTTTACAGGAATTTCTGTATGTAAACAGAGCTTGTTCTTTGGTTACATAAACTTTGATTCCAGTGGTAGCAGTGTGAAGTAAGAATTGAGGATTTTGTTATTATTTTTGTACTGAGTAAAAATAATTGTGTCAAGCTACAATTTCACCTATATTTTGGACATTCCTAAATATTTTTTGCCTTTTCCACATAAATTAATTTATTCATCCCATTTGTTACAAAAATCAAGGGAACATGAAAGTCTAGCCAAAAACTGTTGCTGGACCTGTCTGATACTCTGCATTAGAGCCGGTAATTCTTTTCCTAACTTCAGCTGTACTTTAGTATATACATATAGAGGGGGGGGAAAAAAAAAAAAAAAACCACAAAAAAAACCACCAAAACAAAACAAAAAAAAAAACCAACCAAACAAACAAACAAAAAAACCCACAACCACAAAAACAAAAAACACCAACCAAATGTGTGCAAATATTACAGAAGATTGTTACATCTTCATTAAAGAAATAATAATTAAAAAACCCCCAACATTGAAATAGAGCATGGTAATAGACTGAGACAAGTTTTGGAACTGAAATGTAAACTTACACAGGGAGAATGCAGGTGCATATCTTATAGTACCTTAGCCCACTTTCTGTATTTAATCAAAGATGTTAGAACGTACAATACAATTCTATCAGTTTAGAAAAATCTATTAGTATTTTTATTGCTGGAAGATAGGTTTGATTTCAACTGAACATATTTATTTATTTAAATCATACATAATCTTTCATTCATTCCTTTAGCATTCATTCCTTTAGAAATATTATTCAAGGTCTGCCATGGGCAACAATTTGAAATAAACCATAGATAATTTTATTGATTTTGAAAGGCTATTCAGAACAGAATTATTAAAACAATTATCAGAATCTCAAATTGATTAAACCAAAGTGACATTCATAATATCTCAGTAATTTGTTTTTAAAACTATGTCATGCTACTGTCTTCAAAATCTTGTGATTTAGTTTACCTGTGTCTTACTTACTGCTGATTTGTTACTTGTACTTTACACTGAGGTAGCTAATTTACTCGGGTTAGTGTAAATCACAAGTTAGCACAGTTTAAGAAACACTTTTTTTTTTTTTTTTCTTTTTTTTTCTTTTTTTCTTTTTCTCACTCCCTTTCTTCATAGGTAAGCTCTGAAATGGAAAAATAGGAAGAAGTATATTTCAGGACATTTTAAGGAAATGGAAATCCAGGGCAAATATTTTCCAGTATGTGCTTTTCTATGTATAAAACACTATTAACATGAGCTTGCCTTTCAGGAATTTCACCAAAATGAAATCAAATAGAATTATAGTCCACATGGGCAGATGTTTGGAAATATTTCCTAGGACTGCTTAATTACATTGAGATATAATGGGAATATATACGGCAAAAATGTTGAAAACAGCTATTTAAATATTTCAGAAAACTTCCCTTAATTTTGATGAGGTACATTCAGTTTCAAAGCAGTTGCTGAACCGGCTTCCCCCAATGAGGAATTTGCAGGCTGCAATGAGGTCTCCCCTCTGTCTCCTCCAGGATGAACAGACCAAGTGACTTCAGCCACTCCTCTTATGGCTTCCCCTCAAGGCCCTTCACCATCCTTGTGTCCCTCCTTTGGGCACTTACTAACTGCATTGCATCTTATATTTTGGCACACAAAATGGACTTGAGGTGAGGCTGCCCCAGTGCAGAGCAGAGCAGGACAATCCCCTTCCTTGCCCAGCTGGTGATGCTGTGCCTGATGCCCCCAGGACACGGCTGACCCTCCTGGCTGCCAGGGCTCTGCTGACTCAGATTCAACTTGCCATGAACCAGGACCCCCAGGTCCCTTTCCTGGCACTGCTTTCCAGCATCTCATTCCCTGTCTGTCCATACATCCCAGGCACTTTCCCTTGTTGCAATTCATATAGTCGATTATTGCCCAGTCTATAATAAACCCTTCCCCCCCACATCTTTTAAAGGACTATGTATGTGTCTTTCCTGGAATTAAAAAAAATATATTTAAATTGGTTTTTTTCTTAAAATGGTAAAAATTTTTCTTTTAACACAGGGCTTCAGAAAGTACTACTGTTTAGAACTTCTGATCTGTTTTCCTGATAAGTTGTATCACTCTAATGTGATACAAGCAAGTACCAAATGTATGATATGGTTAGTCTTTCTCTTGGAGTAATGTATATATAAGCTGTTTTTTAAAGCAAATTGGGAAAAATAAAGTTGACCCATGCAAGACATTCCTTTTTCTCTTAAGCTGTTACTAATTTGAGTTTGTGAATGTTAATTAGGCACTGAGTCCAAAATTGCACCTTAATGAACCTGTTAAATTGAAATTGTTGTCACGGCCTCAGTAGATAACAACTGAATTCCTGCTGATCTTTCCTCATATGTAGGTTAACATGGTGGAAATACAGATACAGCACACGACTTTTTTTGCTGTTAAGACCTCTGTCGTCTTTGTTTGAAAGTAAAGCTTGAGCTGTGATATTGGGAAGAAAAAGGCCAAAAGTGAAAAAAAAAAATCAACCTGACTAATATCCAGTAAAATAAAATTTATTTAAGCATATTCATGGCTCAAAGTAAAGCTCAAAAACATACTTACCTGCAAAAGCAATGACTTCTAGCCAGGCCATATACATTGAAATAATACTCTATCTTCTTTTAAAAAACACAAACAAGCAAACCAGCAAAAACAAAAGAAATTAAACATAAAAAAATTGGCAACATTATTGTGGAGATTTTACATTAAGAAAAATAGAAACTCAGTTTGTGTTCCCAGAACAACCATTACTCAGTCACTGTACAAATATATGAAAATACAGTGAAGTTAATACTACACAGTATATGGCACAGAAATACAATATAATATGTACAGAAAGTGCAAAGCAGCAGAATTACAGTTGCTGTGGGAACCATAGTTGGAATTTAATGACATTTGTTTGTGTCATATCTCAATCATAATGTTGCATTAACGTAGTCATTTGCATTTAATTCTATATTACATTCCCAGTTTAGAAGAACACATTTGCAGTTCCTCATGTCTCTGCTTCCAACAATGATTCAAAATTATATACTTTCTAAGATTATTTTGACAGAATTATATATAACTTCATGATCGAGCATCTCATTACCCTGGCAAGAGACCTTGAAGCAGGAAGTAGTTCGTGAAAGTGTTTGGTATTGGCAACTAAAAATCTTGTTTCTAAAGATGGCTTATGAACTACACTATTATGCTGTTAAACCTGTACTTTCATGGATTAATATTTTTGAGACATGGAGCACTTAATTATTTCTCAGTGACCACAACTTCCATGTAAGTGGTCTGAACTTGTGAGAAATAGCATGCATGATCCAGTTAAGATTCAGGGGTTTTTTTTGTTTTGGTTGGTTGGTTGGTTGGTTGGTTTTTTTTGGTTTTGGTTTTGGTTTTTTTTTTTTTTTCTTTGAGAACATAGGGCATCAGGCTGGGAAGAAGATACAGTCACTTAGGATAGAGGTCCCTAACCTTCTGTCATCTCTTCTACTACAGAAAAGCAGTGATGAGAAGCAGGTAGAACAGCTACTAATCAGGATAAAGAGAACTGTGCACAGAAGTAATGAAGTAGGGCACATAGTGAACATTTTGTTTGAAAACAGTCTAATGGGCAACATGACCAAAAAAATTTCTATATACTAGGTATAAAAAATTCAATAATAACTGTAAAGTGATTATTAATTTATTTGTATATGGTACTGTTATTTGAATGGAGATGCCCCTTAGGTAATCTATGCTTAGACCAAGACACTTTCCTTCTAGCAATTAAACTAGGAAAGCAGCTGCACTGTTCATACTACTCTTAGGAAGAACCATCACTTACACGAGGATACTTATTATGGAAATAAAGGTAAAACAATGATCCCTAGAAGAAGCAAAAGAAATTCTAATCAGTTTCACCAGAAGGACTTCACCTTGAAAATTTCACCTGTTTCTTTTAAACCAAGTTCCATAATTTTTATTGAGTATACGGAAGACTGACAAGATCTCAACATATACATTTATTTTAAAAGATTACAAGGATTAGAGTATGTTTCCAGGGTAAAAGGCAGCAGAGAGAGTGAGACCAAAGGAATTATACATTGCTCTTGAGCACAAAGGCAAGGCAGTATCATGGAAATCTCCTAAATTCTTTTCAAAATTGTGATGTTATTGTTATGAAAACTCAACCAAAACTCAAACACAGTTATTGGGACCTGTTGAGATAATTGCAACCACTGCATGAAGTTGCTGACTTCAAAGTCAGGCCACATTCTAGGTCATTTCATTGTGAAAAAAATCCTTTCTCCTAACACTTGCCTGCATAGGGTTACTGAAAAGATTTAGAATTTAACTTTACGTTCCCCACTACCTGTCCTCCACATTCATTTACCTTGGGTATCATTTCACAACATAATAGTCTTAATTTATTTTTGGTTATCTATTTTAAAAGCGACAGGAACAACAAGCTTTCCTACTTTAGAGAGGAATTGATTTATTTCTATGTCACGTCTTCTTTTCTTTGAGGGGTTTAAATTATTTATTTATTTGATAAGAAACCTTATACAATTTCTTCCTGTCCCCTGATTACAATTCAAGTTACTACTACATTTTTGCTCTTGTTGAGTTGTAGGGTTTATTTTACTCAGTTGGAATGCTCATCTCTAAGAAACAGATATTTCTCTTATTGGTGCAACTAATCAAGTAATCAGTATGTGATTGTATAGTCTGTAGGAGCAATAGCAAGGTATTCTCATTAACCAATCTTGTTAAGTGGTCATGAGTAGTTGTCAATTGTTTGTCAATAGGCAGCTGGTGAAATGCTTAGTGATGACAAAAGTATTCATGCAGCAAGCAAAAAGTGCTTGCTCTGAAGTATTGCAAGGTCAAGAATTTTTGATTAAAAATCTGGAAAACAGAATTCTATAAAGCTATATAGTAGAAGTGAAATGTCCAGCAGTGCTGTAAAAAGTACAGTATGAGGAAGGTAAGTTTCATACAAGCCTATCCAGAACTAGTTTCAGAGTTGCAAAGTATCTTACTGCTAGCAGATTTCTCTTGAATGAATATGACCACAGGAAATACACGACCTGAGACCTAGGTATTAGTTTTCTCCAAGTACTTTGACATGGATATATTGGCTTGACATATCCACAGAGAAAATGCTAAACACCAAAATACAGGAAAGGGATTTTTTCGTCTTAAGACTGTAAAACCTCAGCATTTATTCATGGCTTTGTAAATATAGTGTATCTTGTTGAATGAGGTATGCCACTTTTTTTTTTTTTTTCCATCTTTTCTCCTTCTCAGGCCACAGAGTACACTTATCATTGAATTCCAGACCTAGTGATTTTTAGTGGAACACCAGCTTTAATATGGGCTCTCTGGCCAAAAACTTCAAAGAAATTTTAATAACTGTTAAATGGTTTCATTGATGATCGAAGACCAACTGACATGAGTAATGTCATTACAAATGTGATTTCTTGCGATTGATCTTTTCCTGTCATGACCCATGATAGCCTTACTTTGGGTCATAAACCAAAAAATTCTTAAGCTATTACCCAAGAAAGTGCAAAATATCTACAGAATAAGCCAAAATGGTCTGGTGCAGAAAAAAATCTACCCATTTTTAATCGTCTTTTGTTTTCCATTGGGTATTTGAAAATGAACATGTAAAATCTGTGTGAAATGTGGGTAATAGAATTGGAGAAACTTTCCCAGGAGTTTCAAGCCACTGGTGCACCATTGATGCTTCCAGGCGTTGACTGCCTGTTGTAAAGCATCTCCATTTTTCTATTTGTTGGTAAGGGGGTCTATGCTGGAGAAACTTTTCTGTAAGGATAAATTGGTAGGCAAGAATCTGTTCACATTCTAAGTCTGGTGGTCTGTAGAATGCCTTCTTTGCTTTTTCAGTGAGATCATGTTTATCTGTGTGATAGGCTTGCTTGAGTGGATAGGGTCTGTGGAGGTTTCCTTTTCCTGGCTTTGAGAAAACTGAAACATTGGAACATTATGTGTAATTGCAAGAACAGTTAGTAAGCCAAACTTGGAGAGCCTTGGGGCACTTTGGTTTGTGGGTTAAATCAAGCATGAAGTCATGGGAGCAAGAATCATCTCTTCTTTGCCCATACTTGGCAGCATAGGAAGGAAGCAGGCTGGTGCAGAAACTGGAAAAAGAAAATCAGCTGAGTTCCCCTAAGGCACTGTTCTCATTATCAGCCAGTGAGTAGCTCTGGCTAGAAATAATGCTGCTCATCTACTGTGCATCCTGCTCCTGGCTATAATGAATCACAGTTTGCCAGGGTGATGCATACACCTTGACTTTGGCAGTAATCCACTGTCATGGTACCTATTCCCTTGTAAGACAACAGGAGAAGGGAACATTTAACTGAGGTAGGAGTCTGCACAAAGGCAGTTCCTTGCCATCCTGGCAATGTGCCTCTGATATCACACAGCTCCAGGCATGCGAGCTCTCACTGGGCGAATAATGTTTGAAACAAGCTGGTGGTTGATTCAGGCAACTGACTGGTATTCTCACCTCTCAGTCTGTGGCAGTTCTCATTTCTGTGCCTTTTCTTAGCCTTTATTTCTTCTGGTTATTTCTTTTTCCAGGTCTTGTTTCCTTAGTTTTAGCATGAAGCTAGCATCTTTTTCACCTCGCTCTCCTCTCTGATAAGGATCTTACTGTCGACTTTCCTCCATGGTTTATGTATCTCAGCTGCTCAAGGTAGAAATGTTGGTGAGGATTAGGTTATGAACCAGAACTCACCACTTTGTTCCAAAAGTCAGTGTTACAGGGTTACTAAGCTTTGAATATAAGAATAGTGTTGAAAAAAATAACAAGGTTTTAAGCACTCCAGAACCTAACAATTCTTCTTTTACATCTCTATGCAAAAAAAAAAAAAAAAAAAAAAAAAAAAAAAAAAAAAAAAAAAAAAAAGAAGGGTCAATACCACTGAAGTGAGAAGACAACCATTTTATACTTGATTTCTTGTCTTCACTTTACTGTTTTGTTCATCAAGAGAATGAAACAGCAAGTGCTTAAAGAGGAGAAAGGAGAAAGTGAATGGGGATCCTTCATAGGAGAAAGAGAATTGGGGCCCCTGTTTGCTTTAATTGCCAAGGAAAAATGAAGGACATTCTTGACAATGCTCATCACTTATTCTTGCACTGGAGGTGACTGACATGTATCTTTATGATACCTGCCTGTCAAGCTCCTGACATTTAGTCTAAGCCAGTGCTATCCTGTTGAGATATAACCATGTCACTTTCAAGTATCATTAGCCTACATTGCAGCTCAAAATTTCATTAGACTCTGTTTCTGGTTCTGCTATGCTTGGTAAATTCTCCTTACTAAAAAAAATTCAAATCCCCCCAAAAAGCAAGAGTCACCAATTCCCACTGGTGTCTTTTTTATATTAAGGTAATTCAATAATTTTTTAGCTTTTTCCAAATATGTTTATGGATACCTTTAAGAAAGCTTGTTATAAATTAATAATTTTTTGTTTATTTTATGTCAGTAATATTAAAAAATAAAATAGGAAAACAATAATAACATAACCTGTGGTCAAGTTAATGCCCAGGTAATTTTCAGATAGAAACTTCTGCAAAAATTATTGACTTATGGAAGGAAACTCCAGTTACATTTCACAAGCAAATTTAGTAAAAAGTAGAAGTAGTTAGAAATGAAATTTGCAATAGTTTCAAAGAAGGGGAGGAAATGTGTATAGACCATATTTATAATTTCTTATAACATGCTCTTTTGTTTTCTTAAAGGTGTATAGCTTTTATGAAGGCTCATCTCACCAAGTGAATCTCACCTGTGTTAGTTGTCTAACTCAAAGATGAGAAAAGAGAGACAATTGAGAGATACCATAGGACATGTTTCTGGATTATTTCAGCTGCCTCTTTTAGACTAACAATTTGTTTTTCAGAGCAATTTACTTTTCTTCACTGGTCATACAGGGAATTTATGTGACTTATTTTATGATTTATGATTCAGATTTAGTATTTCCATCATAAATACCTGTGTCTGATGCTTCCAAAAGAATAGCTAGAAGTAATATTCATGTTGTTAAATTTTAATGCAAACACACATTTATAACATAATTTTGAAATTAAGTAATGCATATTTTAAAGTTGTAGGCCTCATAGCTGGCAATCCGTGGGAATTATGCCCTCAAAAGTTAGATGTTTGCTATTATAAATATTCACCTTATACAGAGAATTGGTAGATGCACTCCTATTGAAGACAGACCTGAAAAGTAGGGGCATTCAAGAAAGCATCATCCTCAGGTGTAAGAACAGTCCTGATACTCAGAGGCGTAGATGTATCAAGAGACCTGTTTGGCTAAGCAGGATTTTCCTGATAGAGCTCCCACTTCTAAAAACAGAGCACAGGGGAAGAAAAAAGGAATAGAATGTAATGGTGGAGTCTAAAAACATTCCCCAAGGAGTGTAGGGGTAGTGTCAGGAAAGCCAGAAGTCAGCTGGAGTTCAGCCTTGTGACAGACATTGAAGGCAACAAGGACTTCTAATGCTATGTTGTAAAAGTTTGAGCAAGGAGCATGTGTGTCTGATGCTAAAGGAGTGGGTGATTTAGCAACAGCAGACACATAAGGCTTAGGTACTCAATACATTCCTTGTCTCAGTCTCCCAGGTCTCTCTGATTAATGAAAGAATTCAAGAACTATCATCAGTGACTTAGCAGTAGCTTGGGAGAACTTAACTGATGGAAACTGATAGGCTGCATATGAGCACACTGAGAGAACTGGTTGACGTCCTTGCAAGGTCACCCTCTGTCATCTTGAAAGTGATAAAATTTAGGAGAAATATTCAAAGATTAGAAGAAAGAATATATTTTATGAATCTGCAAACAAGAGCATAAAAAATATCCAGAGAACTACAGGCTATTTTAATTTAACTTCAGTCCTTAGAAAAATCATGGAGCAAGTCCTCTTGTAACACACTTCTGGGCACACAAAGGAGGAGAACGATACTAGGGAAAGTTGGCATGTTTTAGAGAAGGTAATTGATACTTGATCAATCTGATCATCCTCTATGCTAAAGTGTCTGGATTTGTGGATAAGGAAAGGATAGTAAGAACTGAAATTTACCCTGAATTTGGGAAGGCTAGCAGTGCTGTCTCCAGAATATTCTCATGTTCAACTTATGACATTGCAGTCCATATGTGCCTAGTGAATAGATAAAAAACTGGATGTATGGGCTGGTAGTGGGGATCAGGAACTGGACAGTTATGAAGTTCTGTATTGAGGTCTGGTTTGCTTAACTTCCTTATCACTGACCTAGAGTAAGCAATAGAGTGCTTGTTCACCATGTCAGAGGATGACACCAAACTGGGTGGACAAGCCAATGCACTCAGCAACGGTTTTCATTCAGAGGGACTTGGATAGACCAAAAGATGGACTGCCTGAGGAGTGGCTCTGCTGGGAAAGATCTGTGGCTCTTCACAGTCAGCTGGATGTGAGCCAGCACTGGGCCCTGGAGTGAAGGCGATCAGAGCATCCTGGGCTGCATTAGCAGGAGCACAGCCAGTAGATGAGGGAAGTGACTATGCTCCTTTGCTCTGTATTTGTGAGATGTACTCTAGAATTTTGCACTTTATACTGCTCCCACCTCCCCACCCTCACCCTCCAGCTACAAGACAGATTCTGATAATGGAGTGAGTTCATTAATGGAGTGAATGGGAGGCCATCAAACTGGTCAGAGACTGGACCTGCCCTGGGCTTGTTTGGCCTGGAGAAAAGACAGCTTTGGAGGCACCTATTAGAAATTCTTTATGATGACAGTCATGGGACATTGGAACAGGCTAGCCAGGGTAACCATAGATGCCCCAGTCTCTGGAAGTGTTTAAGGTCAGGCTGGAGGGGATTTGATCAACCTGGCCTCATGAAAGGCGTTTCTGCCTTTGGCTGAGGGGGTTGGAACTAAATGACTTTAATGTTCCTTCCAACAGAAATTGTTCTATGAATATGTGACTCTATGGATCTATGACAGTCCAGCAGTAAAGCATCTTGGACAGAAAAGTTGTGCAATCTCCATTCCTCAATGTTTATAAATTGTTACTGTAAGTCTTCTTTTTTGTTAATTTGTTTTAACAATTAAGAGAGTAAGTTTTCAGTAGAGTTTTTGCTGATGTGGGAGAAGAATTTCTTAGCTTTTAACTTACAAAGTTTGGGGATTTTTGTTTGTCTGTTTGTGGTGTTTTTTTTTTTTGGTTTTTTTTTTTTTTTTTTTTTTTTTAAGGAGCAAGCATGAAGAAGTAATATGTTAAGAAAAAGATTTTCATTTGCTTTGTGGACTAGTGGTGCTAGTGTTTCTCTTGAAAATAAGACACAATGAGGAATTATAATTAGACTGACTGAAGAGAGAGAAAGATAAACATAACCTACGTTAAGATTCTCAACAAGAAGCTTGCATGTTGGAGAGTTATATAAAAAAATGGAACCTTTTTTTCATAGTCCACATTGTTCCCAGATTGACTAAAAATATTCTTTCTTTATTGCTTATAACAGCTGAGAACTGTCAGAATTTTGATTTTTGTAATAGCAAATTAAAATTTATTTATTTCCTCATACTTTCTGTATTTCCCCAGTAGTCAATCTGTAGGTTAAGAAATCAGTTTAATTAAAAATTAATTAATTTATTTTAGTACCAAAGCAAAGCAGATAAGTCATACTTGGAATGACAACCTTAATGAACATGGAATTATAGAAATTATTCAATTGTTTTAATCAGTTAGTTCAGCATATAAACAATATAAAAATTCTAATTAACATTACTCAACAAGAAAGTTTTGCATTTTGTGTGTCTCTCTGCCTTGTAGTCAGGACACCAATATGAAAACAATAAATACAATGACGAGTTCAGCAATAAAGAGTGACAGCTATTTTATAAACAAATTTTTGTGGCTCTGCATATACATGTATGTGAAATCAGAGTTGAGAGCACATGCTGTTTAAAGTAATTAGTGAAAAGATGTCTTAAAACTTGGCAAATTAACTAATTTCTGAAAACTTTCAAAAGGCACATGAGATAGGAAACACTCAGACTGCAAAGGCTTCAGTAATACCAATGAGATCTTAGCCTGCTTAAAATAAGCTGGATACATTACGCCGAGTGAAGCGATGCTGACGCTTTGAGGAGGGTTGGCTAGATATTAAAGTACTGAGTAGAATGTTAGAGAGCAAAATGTTAACAGCTAAGTAGTTTCTACCTCTTGGACTTTCCTCGCTGTGTAACAGGATGTAAAGATCTCCCTTTTCTGTGCATCAGTTTTTCAAGTGGTGGAAAAGCCGGCTCAAGGTCTTTTAAGTTGGCTCAAGGTCCCTTTTTGTCCAGGACTGGAGGTATTGTTTGTAGCTTTTTAATCCAGGCAAACATCATCCCATCTTTTTCCTCTTCCCTTTTAATTTGATAATTAATTAATTAGTACTATTATATGTAAATGTGTGTTCTTATTGTATGTACCAAAAACATTTGTATCTTTCCAGCCTGAATTTTCTTACTGACCCTGTTTTGCAGGCACTCATAATTAAGCTCATATTCCAAGCAATAGGCAATTGAAAAATCTACAGAATTTTTATTTGGATAAATATTTCCTGAAAATGATTTATTTTATATGTAGCCAGTTTGTTATTTATACAGTAAAAAATACATATAAAGTAAATTCTCTTTAAAAAAATGAACTAGGTTTAACCAATGTTTTTTCTGTTATAATTCTGAAAATTAATATTCCTGTATTTCATGCTCCAAATTGAAGGAAATTCTTCCTCCTACATCTGTTATCACTGAATGATAATTCTCCAAACTTTTCCAAACATTATTTAACATCACTATTAGCATATTTTAGCTTTTCAGCTGCTTACAAAGTAACCCAAAATGTGGGGATATGGGTAATATTGGTTTGCTTTTTTTTCTGAGAGAGTTACCCAGCTGTAATGCTCTGTTGTGTCTTTGACATATTCCAAAGTAAAGTCTTTGAGTCACAACTATGTACATCGTGCTTCTCTGTATTAAAGCAGCTTGTCCCCAGCAACCATCAGATTACAGCACTCCAGTTTTCAGTACCCATTTCTACCAATTTTGGGAACAGGGATTTATTTCACAGTGCCTTGATACTACAAACCCACCACACTTTGTTGTCTTTAAGTTGCTGCAGAATGAGAACCTGCTTGAAAATTTCTCTGCATGGTTTGCTATCCCTTTTGAATGACCACAGCTCCTTCATCTCAAGCACTGTCTTCTATTTCATTGCAGACCCACATACTCTGGGCGTGGTGACCTCTTTAAATATCTCACCTATAAACCTTTCATTCTAGGGAATGTTGCATACTGTGGCAATTTGTCTGTTGGGATCATCAGTCTTGCTCTTGAGGTTCACATATGCTCTCTTCAGATGTCTTCATCCAGGAAACACCACATCTCATTCTGCTCACAGATCATAAGATTCCTCTTTGGTTTAGGTCCCTAATCCCTCAGACTCAGGGTCTCTTTTAACTTGCAAGAATAATACTGAAAGGGGGAAAAAAAAAGACAATAAAACTGGATGTAACGACAGCCAATCAGTCAGTAACACCATCACCTCCCCCTCTGCCTTATATCTCCCTTTCCCACTTACAATCAGCAGCAGCTGTAGCGCAATTAAACTCAGCAGGTGTTCGGAGGAATTACATTTTATCACCACCATCCCCTCTCCTCCTCTGCTCCCCCTTTTCTCCACCCACTCCCACAAGACCCAACTGCCTTTCTTTATGGGTCTGTAAAAAATAGAGCAAGTCAGACATATAACAGCACTGAAGTATCCAAAGAATTAGTAACAGAAGATGGTGATATATGGAAGAAAATGTGTTCACAGGCATTCAGGGGGATTTTTTGGAGTAAAACCATTAATATTCCTTAAAGTGATAGTTATAAACTCTTCAGGGTGTCTTCATTGTCTTTTCACTTCATGTAAAGCCCTTAACTTGATTGTACAAGGTTCTGAACATTCTTGTCTGGATTCAATAATTTGATTCATCATATGATTATGAAAGCCATGATGATGCTTTCATGTAGGCTACTTGCCTGCTTAAAATTACCTAAGAATGCAAGTGCACTGATGATCATAGTGCTTAGCACTTTGCAGAATCAAATGTTAAATAAGTAATATTATTATCAACTCTTGAAAATACTATATCTGAAAGGGTTGGATGGAAGATCCAATTTTCTTGTTACTAGCCACTACCATTAGTCAATGAAAAAATTAATTCAAAAGATATTTTATGCTGCATATTGCCCATTAAATGGGAAAAAAAAAAAAAAATTCCTCCCTATCTTGTATTTCTTTCTCTGATTCTTGTTCAGTGTTTCCTCATTTTCTTAAGTTCCTTTAGTCTTTCTCTATGATCAATCATCATGTTTTCTAGCAGATGTTTCTATTTGTATTCATTCAGCTTTACCAGTATACTGAATCACTGTAGGACAGTAGTCAAGCAGATGACAGTGGAAGTGACAAAATATTCTAATTATAAAATGTCAAAATAAATTACCACCTTTCTATTGAAGTTCACTTTTTTTTTTTTTTTTTTAACTCCAAAATATGAACTTTTTCAGATCTCACTGCATTTAGATTGAAAATCACAAGGGCAAGTTGTAATTTTAAAACTTTCTAGTTGATATTAACATTATAGAAACAATTATTTATTTTGAATTGATTATTTTAAACATCTTCAGAATTTAACATTTTACTTTACACAGCTTACATTTCTGTGTGCTATTGTTGATGCAGAAGTTTTCTGTTATGGTTTTTCCTAAGAGCTTGTTCAAAAGTGGATCTCATGCTCTTCTGCGGATGAAATTTACTGGGGTGAAAAATAAAAAAGTTTTAATTAGTAGGAACACGTTTCAGCACCACAGGGTACATTTGTATCACTGACTTATGTACCCTGTTTTTAGACTGGAGCTGTGTATGCCTCTGAATTAGGTATTTTAGTAACAGCTAGTAACAACTTTAATATTTTGCCCCAAAAATACATTCATACAATCTTCTAAAAGTTTGTAATTTTTCTTTAAAATCTTTAACATTTTGGAAAATTTGGAAATGAAGGAATTTTTTACTCTAATGAGAAATACATGCAGGTCAGAATTCTTTTCTAGCTTGCAATTAAATTTCATATAAGATGCTGAAAGGAAGCATACATTTGAATGGACCAAGTCAGTGCAAAGGTTCCGTACTGCTCATGGAATAAGCAAGAAAAATGTGAGGAAGACAATCATGTACTCATACAAATATACTTAGAGGCAGAGGAACATTGCACAACCAGATCAAGCTGCTGCATTTCTTAACCTCTGACTGTTGAATATGATATTCTTTCATCATAGCTTTTTTTTTTTTTTCAATGCAATTCTCAAGTATTAAAGCAGCAAACATATGAACAAGGAATGCTAGAGCCTTATTGACTCTTCTGAACAACTTTAGCAGGACTGGAATCTTTAGAGTTAATAAGACTTTTCAACAAGTGAAGCTTTGGAACATTTTAATTAGAGAATTTTGACACATTATACGGATTGACCAATATAGTGGTACTTGGCCCTAAGGTATAGGGGTATATAACTTCTTAACCCCCAAATCAGAAAGCTTGTTGAGCACAGTAAGAAATCCTGGGCTGTACTCCAGATGTTACAAGGCAGTGTGCTAAAAATCTTTTTGTTCTCTCCATCACAGATTTTTTTTTCCCCATTTCTTTTGCATCAGTCTCTCTCTTTCTCCCTCTAAGCTGCCAAGAAATCAATTGCTCTGGCATTCCTTTCCCTCTACATATAGTTGGAACATTTCTAAACCTTAGTTAATTACAAAAATTTTGGTTTGGCTTGGACGTTATCAAAAGATAGACATTTCACCACATTTCTCATAGCAGTTTAACCTTCTAAAAGGAACCCATTAGAACTGAGTGAGGCATTAAGACATAATTCACTTGCCAAAAAATATGACTTGCAGCTAACAATGGACTTAGTCTGAATTCACCAAATATTTTCCATTCTTCAGTGTTAGATATATAAGTTTCTATAGGTGTATTTTCTTCTTTTAACATTTAGTCTGGTGGCTGAACAGCCCTCAGGGTTATGAAACCCAAATTTGATGTATTGGATCTAAAGTGCTGTCTCTCCTTGTCTCAATGGTACATTACATAATGTGGAGTATAGAAATGGCCCCAACAGAATAATTATTTTGTCTAAATTAACTGGCAGCATTTTTACTGGAACATCGTAATGAAAGCTCATTAACAAAGAGAAGTATTAAATCTTTATCTTAACACTTCAGGGGTGGTGTTGTGGTGTTTGAGGAAAGAGAAAGAAATGTCTTCCTTTTTTTTTTTTTTTTTTTTTTTTTTTTTTTTTTTTTTTTTAGCCGTTTAAATATCCCATCAGGCATTCTGGAATGGGATGTGTTAATTCCAGTACAGTAAATAGATCCTGCAAGTCAAAGATGTTAACATGATCCCATCTCTTTATAATAAACAATTAAAAAAGGTCTGGGATTTTGAATACAAACACTTTGGTCTGCCTCACAGAAATTCCTGTGTAAGCAATCACAATTGAGTAAAGTCTTTTTGAATTATTTCTAAAGAAGGAGGGGAAAATGATAGTAAAGCATTTTTAAAAGGAAGTACTGAAAAATGCTTTTATTTTTAACAATTTTTTGATTTTGTCTTCTTTGCTGAAAAATCTTTGTAGAAAGAAAACCTAGTGCTGTAGTTTAGGCAGTACCTTGTACAGTTCTAGTCTCAGTAAGAAAATATTGTGGAATTAGAGAAAGTACATTTAAGGGAAGCTAAAATAGGGGGATGGAGAATGCACTTTGTGAAGAGAGACTAAAATGGCTTGGCTCTTCAGTTTGGAGCAGAGATGACTTAAGAGTGATGGTTTATAACTGAGTTTTATGCAACTGTAAACAGTGCATAAAGTGAATGCAGAACTGCTATTCATTAAATCCTGTGGCACAAGTACAAACTGCTCAGTGCAAAGAGCATGTGTCCAGTTTAAAACAGTTAAAAGAAAAAAACAGATAGTGAATTTATGGGGTTTGCTACCATGAGACTGTATAGAAGCAGAGAATATTAGTCAATTTATAAAAAGGGATTAAGACTAATACATGGACAATAGATCCATAAATAGATACTAAAAGCACTCAGCATAGATCTACCTCTTACGCCTCTAGCAGAATAATTGTAGATATTGGTGAAGGAGATGGACTGCAGAAAGTGTCCAGTTTCGTACATTCTCCCTGTACAGCTTCTCCTATTATCACTGTTGGAGACAGAAAACTGGACCTGATGGTCTGACCCTGAAGAGCATTTTTTTATGTATCTCTCAGAGTCTTACGTGTGACTGCAAAAGTTGGAAGAGCAGGAAGCTATATAATCTTGAGTGAGAGAGTGGTATCTATGAGAAGCGATGGCTTCCATCTTCTGATGTTATCTTAATTCAGAACTGTATACTAAAAGGAGTTTCTGCTTGTCACAGCTGCACTATACAAGCTGAATATTAGCATTTTTGCCTTTTTGGAATGCAGTTTTCTAGTCTGCTAAATATTTATCCACATGTATCTTTTTATCAATGAAGATTACAATACTCTGTAAAATATTTCATCATTACCCTGATTTTAAGTAATTAGCCATAGTAATAAATGGGGTTTTTAACACAGTAGAGGCACAAAATTAGTTTGTTGATACTAGCTACATGACATTTTTTGTCATTTCACTTTCTGTTAGACCATTCTAGATGGATTGGATTGAACAAAAGATAAGAAAGATATAATTAAATAGTAGGCTCCAGTTTTATTACATCACACATAAGATACATTAAAAATCAACTCTATGTATGTGTTAAATAAATATAACACATTTTGTCTAAGAGTAAGGGGATGCCATTAACTTCTGTTTTATTTTATACCTGTTTGAGCAAAGCATTAGGACCTTACATCCCCTGCATTCAAAAGTATTTGTTTCCTTTCACAGAGCTACATAAATGTGAGGTCCAACATTGCCAGAATCCTATGAAGTATTTAACCAGACTATGGGTCATTATTATTGTTCACTGAGGTAGTATGAACAGTGAATCATAGATTTCCCTGGTGCATTTTCTGTGTGTGTGTAAACATTTTTGATTTGTCAAGATTACAAGCTTGGTGGATTTGGTAGTGTTAGGTTAATGGTTAGACTCAATGATCTTAAGGTCCTTTTCCAACTTAAATGGTTCTATGCCTCCATAATAGCTCCTAGCTCACTCTCTGGCAAGCCTCCTAGAGACCTGTTATTCCTATATTCTTTTATGCATTCTCTTCATCTGCTACTATTAAAACTTAGATTGCTTACATCTGTTTGTCTCCTAATTCTTTCACAGAAGATTTGAAAACCTATTGTCTTCCAAGCTGTATTGCATTTCATATTTTCTGCTTCCTGGAGGTTGTTCTTTGGAAAGACTTATAGATGTTGATTTGGAGTTAAGGCTCTGCTCCATTCTCCTGCCTGGATTGTAGTTTCTCTCCTACCACTTCTGACCTGCCAGTGGCTCAGCATCTATTATGGACTTCATTGATCTTTCTCACCACTTCACTCTCATACAGACTGTCTACTCATCATCCTAGACAGCATTGAATAAATTTGCATAATGTCCAAAAATATTTACTCTTGTTAAAAAACATAGCTAAGACTCCTACAGTGAAGGAGCAACCTCCTACAGTGCTTTCTGAGCCACTCTTATTCTCTGATCTCCCTGAGAGGGGTCTAGGTCTTCATTTTCTTTGTCACTTGAGAAGGGAGAATCATTTTACTCCTCTCTCACAAGAAATCTCTCCTAGTCATCTTACCTGCAGTCAGCTTTTACACATTTCTAATGACAGAAAGCTATGTACTAGTCCTGCTCTCGAGTCAGATGAGCATTTGCTGCTGAATTTTCTAGTTATGGGAACCAGGCAAACTAGTCACCAGGGAACATATAAAGTATAAATGTTTTATCTGTTTTCCACCTTATCCTGTCAATCTTTGCCTGAGGCATCTGGTATTGGTGTTGGCTAACCTCAAGAACTAACTATCCAGATATTATATTTCTTAACAGTGTAATTCACCTTACATTTACAGCCAAGGGAGTACGTCATGATTTTTGCTGTTTTTTTTTTTGTGGACCTCTAAGTAATCTCTGTGTGTATGCTTAACTTCATGCTTTTCCACCCTAGTTTTTCCTTCTATTTTTCAAATATTGTAATTATCCATTAGGTTATGGAGGTGCCTCTCTTTAAATACTAATTATATTTATTACTCTTCATGATTCTCTTTTTTCTTTGACCATATTGAAAGTTAGTGCTTAATAATCATGAATTCTTAGGTAACCATCAGTTTCCAGCTCAAAAATTAAACAGTCTTTATCTCTTATGATGATGGTCAAAACACCCTTAATTGCAGTAGCTGTATTTCTTAAAAACCATTAATGATGTGTTATTGGTTGATACTGTAACACTCATTTCTAATCATTCCTTTTCTTCTCCTTGTTTCTTTGTGTGCAACTCTGACAGTTTCCATTCTGATTTTTGTCCAAGTGCCAGAAGCAGTTTCTTCTCCGTCCTTAATTTTCAGTTTTGCTGTCTGTTTCCATTGCAGCCTCAATGTGTAAATAGGAATCACAGCAAATTCTTTCAAGTTTGGATGAAAACTGATCTGTTTCAGGTGGGCTGTTCAAGAAATTTGCCATCTGGGGGACACATCATGTTACTGGGTTTGCCTGCATGGCTCAACCTTGGCAAAATGCTGGGATAACAGCAACTGAAAAAGGGAGGAAAGTAAGAGTTACAGGATGGGTGAGTGGGACAGTCAGACTATTCACCACAGATTAGTAATTCTGAAAAGGAAGATGACCATCAGCTGAATTAAATGCTAACCAAGGGACTTCAGAGAATCTTGAAACAGAAGACTCAGCTTGAAAAGAAGTACAGGAGAAGTTGTGAGACCTGTAATGTGGGGGGGAGAAAAGGAGCACAAGACGTGACAGATGACCTGACGTTGGAGGAAGTGACCTAGTGGCTTTTGGAGCTCTGACTGGACCTGGCCACATGAAATCCCTGTGGATGTCCCCAGGCCAGCATGCAAGCACCCAGCTTGCATTTCACAGAAAGGTGTTTAGTCATTTGGACATGTGTGATAACATTTTGTAGTATTGCGGTTGCTAGTGCATACCCTAATGTATAGATTATTGCTTGACCTTTAAATCTTTAACAAATCAATAGACAGGTTTGAATATGATTTGATTGAAATAATACGAATATTTTTTCTTTTTATTTTTTCCAGTGTCATATAGTAAACACATACAGAATGCTCAGCCAATGTATATACAAACTTGAACTAAAACAAGAATGTTCAAGTAGATTATTTTTGGAATTAAATTAAACCACACTGGGTAGTACAAATGCAACATAATGAATTTTTGGATATCAACAGACAGTCATAATTATTGAATTACCACCTATCTGCTGGCCAACTATGCATTGGCAATGTCATCTGCTTCATCACTCAATAGCTTTTTAAAGTCAAGTTTGAAAGCAAAAAAGCAACATTTAATTTAATTGCATATTTGATTGTAGCAAATTTCACATTTTTACATTAAAAAGGTGATTTTACTGATTCAGGCTGATGTAAAAAATTCATCACTAAGTAATTTTCTAGATTTTTTTTTTTTACTCTGGGATGTTTTCTCTTAGACATTTCTAAGGGAACACTTTGGTGTTGGAAATGAGCTCTACTTTTTAATAAGGTTGAAAAGGAGAATTTAAAAGGATTATAATCAGGTAAACTCCCAGAAGAGTCTCTCCTCAAAAATAATTAATTGTAAGGACTTGGAAGGAAATAACCTTGTAATTTCTGATTTCTTTGCTTGTAAAAATCTGCTTTTTATATTGTATTAGTTGAGAGTCAAAAAGTTATAAAATTTCTTTGTTTTCTTAAAGGGATGTTTGAAGTCAGATTTCTATCAGACTGAATAGTGAAAATTAAATCTGACATGAATCTCAAATATTGTGTGTCCAGTCTTTTGACACAAGAACTTTTAGGCTGGAAGTTGAAAAATGTGTTTTTTCCAATACTGTACTAAAAGTGGGAAAGCTTTTGCATTATAATAGCTAAAATCTGTCTAGATTTTTCTTTAAAAGAATCTTTTTCTTTTGCCATATAAATATTCTTTTAGATTTAGAATGTCAAGAAATTGAAATCTGGAACTTATTTTGGTTGTGGGGTTTTTTGTTTGGTTGGTTGGTTTGTTGTTGTGGGTTTTGTTGTTGTTGTTGTTTTGTTGCCTTTTTTTTCCAGGAATTCTTAAATTTATAAAAAGCTGTGAATTACCAAGTCTACCATTATGGTGATAGTGATTCCCACTTATAGTACTTAATATTACTTAAGTGCAATATAGTACTAAGTGATTCCCACTTATAGTGAAGTAGTACAAAAATTTTTTCAGAAATCACTTACTGGGTAGTAGTAACCAACACAATTTTTATAATACAACAACACAATGACTTTTAAGAGTTGAACTTTGGGGTTGCTGAACTAAGAATGCAAATATTTTGATTTAATAACAGGAGAAGTAACACAAAGTAACTCTAAAGCAAACAGTTCATTAGAGTAATCTCACATAAAAAATAGGTTGAGAAATGTATTTGTTATTTATGTTTGTTGGATGTTACCGAAGTAATTTTTTAAATTTCAGAAATATTCAGAAATATACAGAAATGGCAATTTATATGTCTTATCATTTTCCAGTGAATATTGGAAAACTGCTTTCCCTTGAGACCCACCCAAGTGTGCTGAGGGAGCTGGCAGAAGCCTCTTTCGATTGTTTACCAGCAATTCTTGTTATCCAAGGAGGTCCCAGTGGACAGGAACTGCACATCCGCATGAAAGGATAAGAGGAAGGCTTGGAGAACTACAGACATGTCATTTTGACCCTGATGCCAGGGAAAGTTATGGAGGAGCTTGTCTTGAGCACCATCACATGGTATATACAGTACAACCACGTCATCAGGCTTGGTCAACATGGGCAGGTCCTGCTTGACAAACCTGATCTCCCCCTATGACAAGGTGACCCACTCAGTGGGTGAAGGAAAACACCATGCATGTTGTATATCTGGGTCTTAGTAAAGCCTTTGACACCATTCCCTACAGCATTCTCCTGGAGAAATGGCTGCTCATGATGTGGATGGGTGCTCTGTTTGCTGGCTACAAAACTGGATGGATGGCCATATCCAGAGAGTGGTGGTGAATGGAATGACATCTGGTTGGTGGTGGAGTGGTCATGAGTGGTGTTCCCCAGGGCTGTCTTGGGGCCAGTTCTGTTGAACATCTTTATCAGTGGTCTGGGTGTGGCGATCAAGTCCCGGCAACACCAATATGATGAAATCCTAGATTTGACCATGATGATCTCTGCTACTTCACAGAAATACCTAGAAAAAACTGTATTTTTGTAGCCTCTAGTGAACTCCTTCAGGTTTTACAGTTTTGATGAACATGGCATATATAGAGAGAATTTCCAACAGGCAGTGCAAGGTCTTTCAAAGCTCTTTGTAAGCCACATAGTTTAAAAACCTCATAATTAATGTCCTATTTTAAATGGTGCTAATTATGTTATTTTATTTTGCTTTGCATAAGAATTACCTTTTTTAGTTTTGTGTACTTTTCTAGATATTTGTGTTAACTCATTATCATTTTTTTTTAATAACCTTGTATTTTTTGAAAGAGAAAGAAAACAAATACTTGTTTTTCTTTGGTTTTGTCTGTTTTTTTCTGTTTTCAGTATTCAAGCACAGTGTTAAGACCCAGTGTTACTGATTTAGTCTTTGAGGATCAATTGAAAGGAAGCAAAACAGGATTTCCCCTTTGTCCTAGGGTGACTTTATGATGCTTGTATCCCCAGTTGTCTGTTCTGTTTGTGCTGTATGTTGAGTTCTGATCCTTTAAAACTGGTTCTAAGAAGCACGGAATTTGTTTTGAGAAAACTGCCTGACTCCTCCACATTCTTCTGTGGACGGGGTGTTTGGAGGAGGCTTGGAGAGACTGCAGGACAGAGATCTTTTTGCTTTTAGTTAGTTTTAGCTAGCTAGAGCAGAGAATTTCCCTGTACTTTTTTTTTTTTTTTTTTTTTTTTTTTTTTTTTTTTTCTTTTTTCTTTTTTACTTTGGGTCTGTTTAAACCTGCTCTGGACTGAAAAAACCCAGGGGAGCACTGGGGGCTGCACCTGCGGCCCACCGGGGCCTGGACCTCGGCATTTTCCAGCAGCGCCGGAGGGACTGGGACTGAGGAGAGACTGAGAGAGAGAGCCGAGCTACACCCACGGCAAGGACTTTCTCAATTTGCCACCTCACTTCAGAACGAGAGGTTTTATTGTTTCATACTATTCATTCTTTATACTTGTATGCACTTTGTTAAGTAAAATAGTTTTTTCCACTTTTCTCTGAGGAAGTTCTTTACCAGACCAGTTGGGGGGAGGGGCTGTTTGGGTTTGGTCCCCGGAGAGACCCCATTCAGGGGTTTTCTCCCAGATTTGCCCTAAACCAGAACACCTTTGCAGGGAAATCACTTGTGCTTTTCAAGAACTATCTTCTGGCTTTGTGCACAGTGCTGTCATTATTTGGATGAACATTTAATTTCTTTGAAATGTTCTAATTTCCTTAGTTTCTATATTTCTGTATACCAGTATGTCAGACTCTGGCAGTGCTTCATTCCTCAGCAGGGTATGCCAAGGCTGTTATGAATGTTGATGACATGCTTCAATCATGTCCAATTTTCCAGAACAGAATTATGCCAGCAAAGTATTAAAATATTCTTTCTTCCAACCACTGTAACTTCCTTTTAAAATTAAGTATTTACTACAAGTTAATATTCTTTAAGGGAGCAGAGAGAAGAAACACCTTTGCTACTAATGTAATGGGCACTAGGCTAATTAATTTTAATTTTCATCCCTTTGTCAGAGGAAAATTCTTGTCTAGTATATATAAAGGTAAGCAAAAACCACCCAACTGGTGGGTTTTTTTCCAATCAGCTGTAGTAACCTGCTTCCCAGAACTTGCTCAGAATTTGGTCATCAGACAAAGAGGAAATCAATTCCTTCCCTCTCCTTTTCTTTTGAGTTAGTATATTACACCCATAAAAATACTACAATAGTGGAAAAAAGGGTCTCTCAGTCCAGTTAGTTTGCTAAAAGCACCTGAAGTATTATCTGGTTATTGATAACTTTCTCATGAGGAAATCAAGCTGGTCATGTATCTCTCTATATTGAGTGTCTTGCAATGGTTGATCTGGCTGTGAATATAGAACTGCCATTTCAAAACAGGCCATATTTGTATTTCACTACCAGTATATTTAGTACATTTTGTAGAAGAAGCCTGTGCTTAATATCTATCTCTATCTTCCAAGCAGTGGGAAAGTGAAATTAAATATATATTACAAAATACAAGAATAGAAGGTAATTTGTCTTAGACTCTATAACCCAATTTTTAAAATTTATTTTCAGTATTTTCAAATTTTATCCAGACATCTTACTAATCTCTTAAACATCATTGTATTTACCTCCTTGTGGTGACATGTTTCCTAGGTTGTCAGTTGAAAATTCAGTACTATTAGACTTGAAATTTTAATCTGACAGTAACACTGAAGAAAAAGATGGTTTGAGCTGTCCTTTGCTTTAGTATAGTTGCTTTCCCTTTCCCTGTCTTTCTTGTCTCACCACTTCAAGAACTCATGTGAAATTCTGGCTTTAGCTTATATCAATTAGAATTTGGCTATCAAGCTCAACGTTAAACATATTGACACTCAGATTGTCTGTTGATGCAACAAGTAAAGGATGTAACCATTTTTGGTAAATTTGATCAATGGAGTATGTTAATTCATTAGCTCTTTAATAGAATGTTATTTAGTTTTTCTTTTCATTTATTATCTTTCTTTCATTTCTTTTAATTAAAATGCATACATTTCAATTAAAATACAGTCATTTCATCATTAATGTCACTGTAATTTATAAAATATCTCAATGTTTTCTAGGAACAATCTCTTGGTTTTTAAGCAAATGGAACCCACAGAGACATTCTTAATATCAATGTTTCTTTTTGTAAGAAAATTTCCAGCATAAAGATATGGATGAACATTTTAAATGTTTTTTAATAGAGAATTTTTGCAGGTTCCAGATATTTATTTTATCTTAAAAAATACTTAAGTCACAATGAATGAATATTGAACAGTAAAGAAAAATTTTGAAAGCATGAACCTATTGCTCCAGTGAACCTCAGCAATTAAATATCTTCATTTTTATTATCTGAATATTTGTAAAGGCTGAGGTCAGTAAACTGAACCAGAAGGGGAAAAATCTAGCTAGATACATACGCAGCATGTTAAATGCAATGAACAGGAAGATCAACTGAATCAAGCTGAGCAAGTGAACTAGCAACTGGAGCATGAACAGATTCATACATAACTGGTATTATACTCTTCATTTGTTCTTTAGGTACGACATATATTCACTTAAAAGAAAGCTGAAGAGGTACATTTTACAAGAGCATTTACTGATGCAACTAAGGCTGTAAAAAAACCCCAAACCAAACTCTGAAAGAGGGTTGTTTAGATTATATTTTTAGGAAGATTATAATTATAAGAATAGATATTAGGAAGAAATTCATTAATGTGAGTGGTGAGATGCTGGAACAGGTTTCCCAGGGAGGCTGTGGATGCCCCATCCCTGGAAGTGTTCAAGGCCCGTTTGAATGAGACTTTGAGCAACCTGGTCTAGTGGAAGATGTCCCTGCCCATGGCAGGAGGTTTGGAACTGGATGCTCTTTGATGTCCCTTCCAACTCAAGCATTCTATACCTCTATGATTCTATATTTTTTGTTTTGTTTGTTTGTTTTTCATATAAAGGTGTTACAATAGTTTAATATAAAAATTATACTTATCACAGAAAGGGCTCAGACATTCAGGGCTAAGAAATCTTTCTCCATTTTGAGTGGGACTTCCTTCTAAATTGTTATATATTTTCCAATGTGTTTCAATTTCAAGTATATATACATGCAGTATAATGACATTTGGAGCAAAAGTTGGTCTAAAACTGATGCTGCTATGCTATGCATTAAAAGGGAGATAATAACAATTTAATGGTTTCAGTGTTACTTGGAAATGGCTGATAGCATCATTATTGTTCCTAACACATTGTTTTGGCACCTTCTGTAATGTCTTAAAAGCAGGGAAATAGCCTAGGGTGTGATAGGGTTTGTTTACTGGTGTTTATTCAATTGTTCAAACCAGATGTCCTGCCAGTGAAGTTGGAAAACATACTGAGGCATAGCTGGCATGGCTACTGATGTGCATCTGTTGCATGTTTTATCCAAAAAAATGATGTCCTAGTCTAATAGCTGCCTAGATTGCAGCAAGAGCTTTTAGAGCACAAAGAGTTGACATAGATTTTATTATTATTATTTTTAAGACTCCTATACATTTTCATTCTAAAAAAAATTAAAGAAACCTTATTATACAGCAAAAAAAGGTGTGTGAGAAAGCTTGAAATAAACTATATGTAGCAAATCATAAGTACATAGGAGAGCATAATTTCATGGATGGAAATGTCTTCAAATAAAGGAAATATTGTTAATGAAGTCTTCTACAGTTCTGTGCTTCAGAACCACAGATATAAGGGTATCTGAATAAAGATATCTAGAATCCACTTATTAACTTGCAGTAACTTTATACTCAAAATGTAAAACCCAAATCCCCCAAAATAACTAGAGAAAAGTTAATGAAGGCACACACAGATGCACATACACAAGTATAAAAAACATCTGCAGTGAGCTGGAAAACTGGAACTACTGAACAGCAACAGTTTAGTGTTCACTTAAAAGTGCTGGAATTGTTTAATTATTTATATTACAGATGTGTAATTGCAATAACATGACTCTGAAATCCCAAATAAAATTAGTTCTTGTTACTGGGAATAATTAGCACTTGTACATCTTGTAGAACAATTTTATTTTGTGCTCTACATGTTCACATGAAATAAAATATGAAACTTGTATTTATGTTTTATATATATTGCTTTGGATAAAATTATTTTCAAAAGCTAACCCTAAATAAAGAGATGTCAAATAGATAATAAGCATATATAAAGTATATTAAATGCACAATAAATATATAATATAAATAAATATATAAAATTTAAATACATATTTAATTTTATACTCAAGATAGATCAATAAAAATATTCTGCATTTTTTGGGAATATTTCTGCATTTCTGCCTTTATTTGATCCTAACAATTAAAAGCTTTCAAGTTGTAATTTTGAAAAAAATAGTGGTATTACAAAAATTTTAATGAGTTATAAATCTTTTACAAACTATAATATGTCTGAGCATGAAGAGGTAAAGATATTTATTAAAGTGAACCAGATCTTCAGAGTTTCACAGCTCAGTACCTGTCGTACAGCAAATCAGCTGGAGACTGGCCCCTAGACACTGTTCTGTGGTTTTTCACATTTTGATTTTCTTACATGTTCTGCTAACCAGAAATATTTCATGTTAGATAAGTTTAACAGTTTGCTAAGAAAATTTGATTAACTTTTTTGAGAAAGGGAAATAGTCTCTTCATGAAACATGACAGCAACCTAAAGTAATAAGCCTTCAAAACCAAAGTTATATTTTAGCTGTCTAAAGTATCGTCATTCTAACAAGTTACAGTGGGTTAAAAATCCTTTTCGTGTCCTTCTCAGTTTTTAATAAATATACTTCTGCTCATATTGTTTTATAATATTATCTGTACCTTACTCTTCAACACTTTGTAGGGTATATAAATATAGATTGTGACTTATGGTCTTGATTAGAGATAGATTTCTGGATGCCCTCTAAATGGCACAAAAATTGCCACCAGAGATCTTTTGTATAAACTTTGCAGCACTAATAACTACTTCAGAGTTTTTATATATTTTCCTCACATACTGTCTTCAAAAGAATTTTGAACAACTCTTTTCTGTTCCCTGTGGTCTCTTATTTGTCTAATATGGTTTGCTTTTTGCTGATGATGCCCAGTATCTGCTCTGATGATGGTCAGTTGATCACGGGTAAATGTTATTAATAAGACGGGTGTTTTAGTCTCTTTGATGCTATTCCAAATCCTTCATCTTCTTTAGATGGGACTTTTTTTTTCAGTACATGTGCATGTATGTGATTTGCCATAATGTTCATTGGCCTTTAAAAATGTCCTCTTTTGTTTTTTTACAGGCTTTCTGATTAAAGGAAATTTTGCAACTACCTTTAAAAGCACCTGTTTCTTGAATCAAATATTTTTAAGGGTACCTGCTTTACTGAGAGGAAGGAGCATTCGCTGTGTGCACACACAAATATTGACAAATCAGCTTGACATGCCTGTCAGTACAATAGTTCCAAAGATATATTTCTTAAAAGATTTTTCTTTTTCCCCAATTACTGGTACATTCATGCATCCTGCATCCTGCACTTTGCCGATTTTTTCAATGTTATTGAAAATATCTCTTCTCCAACCTTCTGCTGATCTACCATCCCTGCTAGCTGCTGGGGTTAGCACGCCCTGAGTACTGAGCCTCTCTCTTGTTCATGCACAGAAATGCTAGTTTTAGCAACCTTCTCGTATTTGTCTGCTACTGTGAATTTACACTAGGCAGAACAGACACTTGGAAAACAGTGCTAACTTCTGTACCTTACTATCATTTATGATATTTCTCAGTTCTGCAGTTTGTATACAGTACTTCTGGCCAATAGCTTAGAGTGAGTGGAACCTACACTGACACACTTGAAGAAGGATGAATGTCTTCTTATTCTTAAATTGAAATCCTCATAGATGTTGGCAACACAGCTTATATTGCAAGTTCATTGATCTTGCCTTGAGAGCTTTGATTTGCTGGGGTGCTGAGGCAGAAGCATGGTAGTTGTTTTTTTTTTTTTTAATTAACTGACATGGGAGTGCAATTGTGCACAGTGATTAGAGCAACATAGCTGTCATAGAGTAAGGATCAAATTTTTGCTAAGAAATAGGTCCTAAATGAACTGTTGTTCTAACAGAGCACCTCTCTCCTCATGGTAGTAAATTGTTTAATTTTCAATAAGATCTCCCCATGCCCCTCCAAACTAGCTTATGAAAACACCGCTGAGTTTATTGTTTTGTACATGCTCTCTTCCCTCGTAGTTCTGCTGATAAAATTCTGTCAATATGGCTATATTCCATATGAGGAAACTTGGATAAGATGTATTTAAAAAAGCTGTTTGGTATTCTTTAAAATGAGTTTAAAGATGCATGATTATTGGACCAAAGCTTCTACCTGCAGTACTACTATCTTCTAACAAAAATACCATGTCATCATAAGTGGAATTCAAGGACAAGATTATAGTAGAGCCCTTAAAAAGATGAGAAATCAAGAAAAACTTTGATGAAATGCTTTATTAGGCAAGAAAATATCTATGGTCACATAAATATGTTAATAAATAACTCTCAGAAAGAACAAATTCTAGAAACAGGAGAAGTTTAGACTAAATCATTTCTTTTGGGGCTAGATGCATATTTTTGGATGGAATCCTGAGCACATATTTTGATATTTAATTGGTAGAATTTGAAATTTATTTTATTCCCAAATAATGTACACTGTAAGACTGAGATATAAAGGAATCTTTCCCTTGAGTATCTAAATGGGAAGACTGTTCAGTCATCCCAAAAATATTAAGTTTTAAAAAGACTTATTAAGCAAAAATGCTACGTAGTTTGGTCATAAAGACACTTTAATGGTATGTGCCTTTAATGTGATTTGCTCGCCACACATTCACATGTGAGTTTTCTCTGCCAAGGGGACAGGAAGTCACTGCAAAGGCATACAAGTGAAAGATGTTAGTAAGCTACATGCATGTAACTGTACGAGTACTGTCTTCATCAGCTGGATTTTCTTAGTTACCGTAATTAAATAATGAGCTCTTCTAAATTGAATTCAACCTGAGCCATGACATTAAATTCTCATTTCCTGGTAAGCTAGACCTTGTTCTTGGTTTGAAGATAACTGCCTTCCTTGTGCCATACTTGTTTTCTGTGGGAAGCAAGGACATAATCTGAGGAGCTTTTCCCTCTCCTGAGACCCAGAATAGAAACATTTTAGCTCTGCGTTATAAAGTATGTAAAAAACTGTTTATTATTTTCAAATTTAGTGTTTCATGGCTCTATAGGCTAAGAAATTGGAATTCACTGCTAGCCAGGGCAATCTTCTGAGGACACTATGAAGAGTGAAAAACTTCATCAAACATGTAAGAGCACTACAGAACTCACATATGGGAAGAACAGATACAGAAAGAGAAGGGTTGATGTTGGAAGAGACCTCCAAGTTCATCTGGTCCAACCCGGTTGTGGACCTCATGTGCAAATGGTAAACCTTCCCCAAAAGCGTCTCCTTACACGAAGCCACTTGGGCAGGAACACAAGCAATCACAATGTCCACATAGTCACACACAAGGGGTAGAAGTCGGTGTATGCGAGGCAGGAAGGGTCTTCTGTGTGGGTTCCAGTGGAGTTTATTTCAGTTGCACCAAAGGGTTTGAGGGACAGAAAGACCAAGAACAATGCATGGTACAGGTTTAAGTACAGGGGAAGTGGGGGCAGAGCAGAACATCAGAACCAATGGTCTGAGGGTACAGGGGCAGTACATGCACAGGGTAAGGGGCAACAACCAATAGTGGGTGCCAGGGTGGATAGGCAGGAAAAAAGAAACCAATGAGAGTACAAGGAAGGGAGAACATTCTGGGGAATGAACATATATGGAAAACAGGGGCTGAACAGAAGTGACACAAGATACATCATTTTAATAAACCAATGGAGTAACAGCACTTAGGAGATATTGACATGCTGCTGTAAGGATCCATGGGAGAGAAGCCTTTCTCACTATAAAATAAAAGCCCATCTCTTTACTTACTCTGACTCCTGCAGGGTCAACATATGAAACCTTAGAGGCAGGCTCACTAGCTGCCACACAACCCCTCTGCTCAAGTAAGGTTGCTTAGAGCCAGTTGCCCAGGACCATGTCCAGACAACTTTTTAATATCTCCAAGGATGGAAACTCTACAACATCCCTTGGCAACTTGTGCTAGTGCTTAGAGTGAAAAAAAAAAAAGTCTTGGTGCTCAGAGGGAACCTCTTCTGTTTCACTCTGTGCCCCTTGCCTCTGGTCCTGTCACTGAATGCTAATGAGAAGAGTCTTCTTTACACTCCCAAGCATTGATAAGAACCTCCAGAGTCTTCCCTTCTCTGGGCTAAACAGTCCCTTCTCATGGGAAAGATGCTTCTCTTCCTAAATCATATTTGTGGCCCTTTGTTACACTTGTTCTGGTATGTATATCCTTGGCTCTTTTTTACTGGGGAGCCAAGAACAGGGCAGAGAATTCTGGGTGTGGCCTCATCAGCACTAATTAAAAGGGAAGGATCCCCTATATCAAACTCCTGGCAATCCTTTGCCTAATCCAGGTGAGGACAACATTCCCCTTTCTTGCAGTAAGGACACATTACTGGCTCACGTTCGACTGGTGCTCACCAGGCACCTCAGGGTGTTTTCTGCAGATGTTTCCAGATGCTAACCCTCCAGCATAAATTGGTAAATGAGGTTATTTCTCTCTTGGGTGGAGGACTTTGTACTTCCCCTGGCTGAACTTCCTAGTGTTCTTGTCAGCCCATTTCTCCAGACTGTCATGATGACTCCAAATGGCTGCATGACCCTCTATGTATCAGACACTTATTGCTGTTTTGTGTTATCAGCAAAATTGCAGGGAGTACATTCTGCCCCATTATCCAGATTGTTAATGAAGATGTTTAACAAGACTTTCATAGAAGTTCTTCAAAACATATACTTAACAAAAGCACCTATGTCAATTTTATGACAAATCCTGTTGGATGGAAGCTTCTCATTAAATATTCTGAAAAAAAAATAAATTCAGACTTTCTTAGAAAACTTTTGAATCAGAACTAATATTATTACCTGGAGCACAATCTTCCAATACTACCATTATTTTGTTGTAATAATTCCAAAACATTAGGCTCCTACAAATACTAGGTTTGCTACTCAGCTTCAGATAAACCATTTACATGGTACAACCTCAGATTAACCATTAGAATGTGAAAGCCCTTCCAAAAAAAACCCCACCTAATTGAAGTCTCATATATACAGAGTTCATACCTAATAGTTCTATCTTATTAATTTATAAACTATTGGATGATAAATAAGCAGTATAGTTCTAACTCAGTACACATCAGATAAAAATGAACCTTGGTTTTTCATTTTGATACTATCTTAATTTTTCTTTTTTTTTTTTTTTTTTTAATGCTTAGTAGATTGCATGGAAAACAAAGGCTTTACCACATTTACATCTTGCATAGCAAGCATAGCTGCACTGACACAATAGACAATAACATGCAAGATAATAGTTGTCTTGACTTTGCCTGCAGAAGCCATCTGAAAAAAGCATTTAGCTTTTTCTTTTATGTTTCCTTTCCTTTTTTTCCCTATGACATCTCAAACTGAAATGCTGCAAATCTTCTTTAGTTTTTGTTTGTGTGTAGAGCATAAACCACATTTAACACATAATTATTTATTATGTATTTGTTGTAGTCATTTCAGAAACCAAAATTACTTCCTTCCCTGCTGTTTTCAATCTAGTCACTGGATTCACCAGGGATAGAGGCTGACTGGTTCAGTAAAAAGTAAGCAGGATTTTTTCTATCAAACTTTACTGTGTGTACCAAATTCACACCTCTAAAATAAAAAAAGACACATTTATTATTTTGGATGGCACCTTGGTTAGAGATGAAAAGCATTGAAATTAGTGATAAGAGACAGGAGACTACAAAGAGCTGATAAATAAGGTTAAATATGCAGAAAGAAAAAAATAGGATTCTGAAAATATGATTAACTTAAGGAGAAAAAAACCTAAACTCTGATATTCTTTTGTTAATTGAGGAGAAAGGTAAGATCCATCATTATGCAGATAGCAGCAAATGTTCAAATATATTTGATTTCTGTCTGAAAAGAAGCTGAATAGGGCTGTGGTTTTCTGAGTAGACAGGTGCAGTTATGTCCTAGGCAAGGCTGCTTCATCTCTCTTGCAGATATTTTTCCTTGAGCTCCTTCCATATGTTGTTCAGGCACCATTGTTTCTTCAACTGCAGGATCAACCAGGTCAAGGAGATTACTTGGAGCTATGAGAAGTGGGGGAAAAAAAAAAAAAAAAATATATATATATATATATATATATGCAGAGGGATTTTTCAGCTGGGTCATCTTCCATAACAATCCAATCTTTATTTTGTGTTTTCTGTCAAAATCAAGTTTACTGAAATACCACCTAGATAAGGGCATTTGGTTCAGGAAGGGTGCTTGACATCTTGTCGAGCATCTGTCACCTTGTCAGACCATCACTGAAAAGCTATCAGAAATACATTCATGGATCATCAGCATTAATTGTGTTACAACTAGTTGTCCATCCACTGGGACAGTGTTTTTCATACTTCTGGTGAGTATGAAGGAAGAACCTGTGTGAGGAAACTACGAAAAAGACAAAAAATCTCTGTTTAAATCTCTTAGCAGATTGGTGGGGAGGTGAGGATTCATCACCATACATTAAAAAGGACTTCAGGTGAGAGAGACCAAGAAAATTCTTTTCAGCCCTTCAATATGGCCTTTACTTTGACTATGCATAGTCACAGTAGGATGCAAATACAGTAACAGTGACCTGAGAAATCGAAGATGATAAACTTGCAAATATAATCTTATAGAGCATTAGTGAATTTTCAGAAGGACCTTGGTTTTTCACATTGTCAGTGTTCTGGAAGAAGACAAGATTATTGCTGATATAATATGTAGATGAAGTAAAAATGCTAAAGTGCTATATGACAATTTTTAGATTTTTTTCTTGACTTTTTTTTGAGGTTTTTAAGATCTCAAAAATATCATCCTTGTAGGGTTGGGAATTTTAGAAAATTATAGTAGAAAGAAAGTATTCTGGATTTTATATTTTAGTATTTACTTTTGTTGGGATACAGTACTGGCAAGATTTTTAATCTGTAACTGCAAAATTTTAATACAGTTACAGAGAGGTTACCAGTTCTTGTATGAAGACGGAGGATGCTGTTACTTCAATATTGTTTATTTATTGATTTTCTCATACTTTAGTACAACAAATGTTCATGGTTTCAGAAGAGTTATTGGAAATATCTGAAGCTGAAGAACTAACTTATTGAGAGACACAAGAAAAATCTGGTCACATTAATCTTCGTAGAAATATAAGAAGAGTTTATTTTTGCACAATCTCTAGCAACTATAGAAGTAGAAAATTAGTACTAGCGGCCCTCTTAATATAGCAGAGGGCAATGAGTTTCAAGGATTTTAAAAAGAGAAAACTAGAAAAAATAATATCAGAAGTTAGGCATTTTCTTTTTTCTTGTTGATCTAGCTTTCCAGATGCTAGAGTAGATTCTTCATGCGCCTGAATTGTTTAGTTCTAAATTACATATGTTTCTAAATAATAAACACCTAGAAGAAAAGTGGTAGGACAAAATAAATACTTGATGAAATTAATTGCTCTGTTTAGAATAGAAACAATTGCCATTCTTAGATTAAAAATATTAGTTTATGATCTTGAATATGAAAAATCATATTTTGTACTTTTTTGGAATAACTGAGCATCTTCTGAATACTCATGAGCAGGTTTTGATTTTTTTTTATTTTTTTTTTTTTAAGGCTACTGAAAGCAAGTTCAAACTATCTTAAGGGCTAAATGAATACCACATGCTGTCTTAGATCCAAACACGTTTTCACTTCTGAAGAATAAACAATAAATGGGAATTAGCCTTAAAATTTATTTTTTTAAACTCTCTGTCACATAGCTCTCTGTATTCTTTGAACAAAGGGAATTCAGTGAGTTAGATTTCAAAAGAACTCAAAGAAATGACATCTCAGAGAAATGGCCAAATAACTTGAAACTTCTCTCTCTGTCTCTGTGTCTGTCTGTCTCTCTCTGTCTCAAACTACATGACCAGGAATGTTTGCGACACACGTTTTTGAAGAAACAGCCAAACTGTTACCTAGAAAACAACAGAGGTAATTCTGAACTTTAAGAAACTCTGTAGTGTTGAGGTTCCAGTTTGAAAGACAAAATCCAGGGAAGTCATAGAAATTATGTCCAACCTTTGTCCAAAAAATAAATTGTTGAAATTAGCAAAATAGTCTTAGAATAATTTCTGTTTGTCTTTAAACTTGTTTTCTTCTCTAAATTGCATAAAAATTAGCCCTCTGGGATAGCTAATTTGATGGCTAGTTGAGTTTCTTTTAATGTTGCCCTTTTTAGCAAGAACTCAGTTTTAACTACAAAGCCATGAAACAGAAAAAGTTTCAGCAAAGATATAGCATTTGCATATTTGGTTAATATTTTCCCTATTATATTTACAAAATACACATTTTAGAGAAAAGTAATGTCCAGGATAACAAAACCAGTCCTAAATATTTATTCACTGAAGATTTAAAAAATAATTATAATTGCTTATCTAAGGAGTCCACAATTGGGACATTCAAAGTCTTATTTACATTCATAGTAATTTGAGTTTGATTAGGAGCGAGGTTAAATGTGAAAATTAAATACCAGCAACTATGCTTATATATATTTTGTTATTATATGACTGGACCTGTTTTTAACTACAAAAGGAGTAAAACTGAACAATGCTGACATCCTGATAACTCACCTAGTAACACCAGACATTTGAAAATGATTGACTAGCTGACTGAAGATCTGTCCTTATCACAGAGTGATCATAAAAATACCCCTAAGAAACAGGCATTCCCAAAGAATGCTACAAACATTATACCTAAAAATTCAAAAGCTCAAGGAATATCTCCAAAAGACAATTCATTTATTTTTATATTTTTAAACCAAAAGTCAGCTTTGTGATTTTTAACCATATTTAATTAATGATTTGTCTTATATATTGTATATATCATAATATATCCCATACTTTTAAAAGATTTCTGAGAAAGAAAATGTAGCATTTCACCTTCAGTCTGCTTTGGCAGATACCAATCCAGCAGTGGATATCTCATGTAAAATTTATGCGCTCAAATTTTTTTTAAATAAGATAAGTAAATACATTGCATAATCACAGAAATTAATTAACCCAACCAGAATTAAATAAAATTAATCAAGTAGTTATATAGACTTTTTGGAGTCAGAATAATAGTACTATTATCTAATTGTGTCTTTGCAGATAATGAAGATAAAACTCTGCTTTTTAGAATTACAAATGAGAAATTTCTTTTACATATAAATTTAATAAATCTTTCCAAATAATCTGTGCACTGAAAATAAAATACAAATCAAAAGTAGAGACATGTTCAACAATTGAAATCTGGAAATGGAGGTATAATTTATGTTTGTTAAATGATAGATAACTGAATCAGGACATCTGGTATAATGCACAATAATTTCTAATATAAAACATGAGCTTGTGAGGTTGAAAAATCAATACAATGAAAAATCCTCCAGAGTTGAAGAATGTGAGTGTATCA
>NC_053450.1:30495743-30538243 GCF_015227805.2 Hirundo rustica | reverse complement strand
AGCGTAATAAAGGAATAGTGTGCTGTAAAATGCTTGTTGTGAAGCACTTGTTTATATGCTTAGTTTTATTCCACGATATCGTAGACCTGTTAACTACATGTGCCTATACGTCTAAAGCCATATATTTATGAAAGAGTATTAAAAAAAGAACATGTGTGTGGATTTGTGTCTGTGCAGGAACACATACACCTGCACACTAACACAAACCCATGTGTGCACATACTAAGGGCTAAATATTTAAATTAAAGCCTATGTACATATATCTTTTAGGAAAATGGTCAACAAAGAACAAAGGAAAAATGTCTTTGTCTTAAATCACTTATTTTTCTGAGAGCTGGCAGCGCACGGCTTTGGTTTCTTTTGGTCTAAGGAAAGATTGCCATCTATTGGATGACCTTGGAAAAGAACGGGGTTTTACTATGCATGTGCTCTGTAATTCATGAAAAAAATATAATGAAATTGAAGACTTCAAGCTTAAATTGTACATGTTACAACTGTTAAATGGTATAAAAACTTCTTTATTTTCAAAACTATGATTTTGAATTCTAGATTGATTTATGCTGCAAAATACAAAGGCAATAGGTGTTTGCTTTAGAAGGGATGAAATACTGGATGTGCATGAATACAGTAAGCTCTGGTAGCAGTTTAAATGTTTGCAGAATATTGAATCCAAGTTTCTTTATTTAAGTTTACTCTAATACAATGAAAGACTTAAGCCAGCTATTAATATATTTATAATATATTTTCCTTTCAAGATTTGGGACTGGAATGGTGCTCTTATCCTGAAAACAGCATTTGTCCAGCTCTTTACAGAGGGTTGCACTGCATTGCATTTAAAACAAAAATATCACTCGAGTTGAGCTTAAAATGTAAAGCTTTATCTTTTTTTTCTTTTTTCTTTTTTTTTTTATTTTTTTTTTTTTTTAACTTACAGCCCAAGAACTTGCCAGTCAAGATGAAAAACTTCTTCTAATGGAATCCAGCTTGAAAGCAACTCAAGAGCAGCTAAGTGAGCAAATAGCAGAAACAGTTCACCAAGAAAAGAACAGTAGAAAATCACAGACGGAGAGCTGAAGACCCTGAGAAAACATATTCTAACTTCTGAAGAAGAAATTAGTGATTACAAGTGAGTTTCTTCTTTTTCGGTGTTTGAGAAACAAAAGACATTAAAGTCAGCAGCAAATCCTTTTAATATATACTGTATTAATCGTTTCTCTCAGGTAAGATGTAGTGTAAATGTGTTCTGTAGCTCTATTGAATAAACTATTAAATTTAAATGTTTGATTAACGTATGTTTTAAAATGTGTCCCGCACTTAAAAAATTGCATGTTAAAAAATGCAATTATTAGGAGTCTGGTTTATTTGTTAAATGAATATTCTGTAGTGTTGAAGTAGAATATTATGTGTAATTGTTTATTACCTTTCTGTTAATGGTATTCTTATCTTCCTCTTTTTAGAGACCAAAGGTTACATATGGGTCTTATTGTCTTTCTTCTTTTTGTTAGAGAAGCTGCCTCTAAGCAAGAGGCTAGCAAATTAAAGAAAATTTGGTGTTTAAACTTTTAGTCACAATAGCAAGGCATATATGAAATTGTTAACATTAACCAAAAAAAAAAAAAAAAAAAAGCAAGCTGTATACTTTAGAAGAGTTTACACTGAAAAAAGTACTTTTGCTCTGATCAGTCAAATATAGTATCTATTAGATTGAGGGCTAACTCTTAAGATTTAATAAATATGTAGCAATCTTCAAAAATTAGATTTTATAGTTTAGCTTAATATTAACTATATTTTATATTGAGCCACAAAGTTATTCATTATTTAGAGTTCTCGGGATTTAGACTATCCTAAAAATTACTCACTTCAGCTGATGATTTTTTTCATGCATTCTCTTCTTATTAAAGTTATTTTGCATTAAGCAATCCCTATATATACAGACTGACTTTCAAGTTGTTTCTTAATATCATGGAGCATGATGAACACTTTGCACAAGATAATTTGGCTGCAAAAAGAAATTCTGTCCATTTGGAGGTGGATCAAACATTTAGAGCTAAATGTTTTATCTCAGATTTGTGGCAAGCATCAAATATTACCACAGCAAATGTTCTCTGTGGAAGACTTGCTAAATTCAGATGTAACAAACATCATGCATCTAAAGCAAAATATTATATACACTGAGTGTAAATTAATTTTAGACTGAAACTTCATCCGTTCTTCAGCTCAAATGTTTTAAATTAATATTTATACTGAAGACAGGGAAAAGCGTCATGGTAGAAACACTGTCTCCAGTAATGTGTCTTCATTTCTTTAAATAAAATAGCTTGGTGGTTTTCAACCTGTAGTTATATCTCTAAAGACATTACTACTACTTCTCTAGGGAAAACACTGTCACTGATTTACTTTCCTAACACAGCTTCAATCTTTTGCCATAGTGGGTTTTCTTAACCGTTTGAAGTTATTCCTCAGTTTACAAAATGCTATGTTTATGCCTAATCTTGTAGATAGTTGTTTGTATATAAAAAGGATGCAAACTTCTAGGACTACTGATTGTGGTAACTGACTGTGAGATGGGGGGAAGGAGAGGGGAAGTGGAATTGAAACTCCCAGCTGTAACTGATTGATTGTGTCATGAAATACAGCTTTTGAGAGAGCAGGAATTTTGCAAAAGTTCACTGAAATGAGTTTCACTAAGGTCGAAATAGAAGGCCAAATGATAATCATTAAAAGATTTTTCAGAAGGACTTTTAAAAAGATTTTTTATACTTTATATGAACAAATAAAACTTGAATGAATTTCTTCACATGCAAAAATTATTAACTAATCGACCTTTTTCTGTTCTGCTTTCTACACTTTTTCAGTGACTTTGGAAGTTTGTTGCTTCAGCACATGAACATAATAAACTTTGAGCAGGGGAAACCTTTTCTTATCTCTATAAGTTATCAAAAATAATTCTTATTTAAACTTACATAAATTTTGACTTTAATTTTTGATACCATTGCTTTTTAAAAGTACTCTGATGCATTGCTGCAATATTACAGTAATCAAATTATTTGTTGAATCTGGAAAATTAAAACTGCAGATTCGAAACAATAGGTTCAATAAAGTGGAACTGAGAAATCTAAGAAATTAACAACAAAGTTATTTAAATATTGAAATTTCCCTTTAAAACAACATACTGTGTACCTGAAAACAGTAATTCTGTGCCAGCCAGTATCTGCTCTGTTCTCTTCCTTGGGAGACAGAAAGAACAATGGATCTCTGTCCCCTGAGTCTTTTGGGACAGGGAATGTCATAAGGGTTATATTTAGTCACTAGGAAGGGTACTGCATGTGTCATAAAGTAACATCCCTTTGGTGCTGACTTATTCAAAGTCATACCAGTCCTGGACTTTTCCTACCTTCCTCCTCAGTGAATCTGACAAATGCAGCTGGTATCAAGGCGAGAGCACAGGACCATACAAAGAAAAACACAGCACAGCATAAATTGGTCAGTTAAAACTACACTAAGTCCTGAGATTCTGCTATAGTTGTTGAGAGGCCTATGAGGGGAAAGGTTCATTTCTGTATGTTTTTATTTCCTTGTTGTGAAGTCCTTGTTATAAGCTATTTTTCATGGAAGGTGAAAAAAGGCAATGGTTGACTAGGATTTAAAAACAATAAATATCCCTTATATTCATTAATTAACCAGAATAAAAATATTTATTTTTAAAACAGAGTAAAAACATTTTCTGCTAATTTCACAGGGTGCATCAAACACACTGATTTCATAGGGAAACAACTGAAAGTTTTTAGAAGTCACAGGCTTTGTTTGTTGTGTACTTATCGTGGATGAAATAAACCTATAGTAACACAACCCCAGTCCCACTCCCCAGCCCTCCACCCTACTTGCCTCCCCCAGTATAAGCCTGTTACACCTGAAAGATTTGTTCGGAATGTCCAGTGGGAACCTGGAAATCGTAATAATTTGTAGTATCGATTGTGTGAAGCTATGCAGCTGGGGCCTCTAGTGAATAGACAGGAATAGACATTTTATTGATTAACTTTTACAGTCATATTTTCAGGACTCTGCTGCAACATAATTTTCACTTCCCAGCTTTGTGCTGCTGCATCATGAAACTTGGATTCTTCTCTCTTAACATTTACCCACCTGAAAGAAACAGTACAGACTTGTCTTTTTTAAGCTGGGCTCTGCAGAAATGCATAATATTTGGTGTAGTGAATTCTTTTAAATTTCCCCTCTGCTGTCACAATAAAGTGAAAAATCTTCACAAGTGATGTTAGCAAGTATTGAACAAGTTGCATATTCTCTCTAACCCCCCATTAGATGCTATTTTCAACATCTAGTAATTCTATTTCTCCTTTGCATTTTCGTTCTTATTTTTTAAATGGGTAAGATTCTGGCAAAAGCAACCCCCCTCTTTACGTCCACAAATTCCAGAAGCACTTAAGAGGAAAACCAGAACAGCCCCATAATGAAATTGATGCTTTTATTAGTTAGTGAAATTTTAAAAGGAGAAGACAAAATGTTTGCTTGAAAATTTGAAAGGAATTATCAGTAAAATCTGATTCATTTTCAGGAGTGACATCCTGCATTAACTAAAATTGCTTATAAGATTACTAAGAGGACCGGATTTCAGTACAGTTACTAATAGTTAAAAAAATATCTGTAGACATACTGAAGTCTTATACAAACAAATCTCAAAAACCATTTTTTAAATTTCTGGGGCTATTAATTTCCAGAAAAGAACAAAAATGGCATTGTGCCATTATGAGAAGGACTGTAACATAAATGCTGGTTTCTTTAGTATGGGTTACTTTGTACATTAGATTCTTAAGCCATTTCTCTTTCATTCACTTAGAAAATTACCACTGAAAATCCTCATTCACTTTTATTAATTTATTGCTGTTTATTGTTAGTTATTTTATGTGTTTGCTTTCATGTGAAACATGTTTTTAGCATAAGTTTAATAATGCCTTGTAGGCTAAATATTCACCACCCCATCATCACTGGTCCTAATATGATTTAAACGCCTATCATCCCACTACTTTTTCTATGCTCTGTTGCTATTAACGTCTTCTAATTATAACAATGCTTAAGATATTCGCGGTCATGTTTCCTTTTGTCCTTCCCCTCTCATCAGACATGATGGTGTGCACCATATGGAGATACAACTGAGGCAGAAGCTCTCCCATCCATCACAAAAGGTTCACTTTGTTTACCCTTGCCAGACTTGTGACTGAGTAATTCCTATTTTGCTTAAAAGAATCAAGAAAAGTGTGGATGACTTAAAGGTAAGAATAACAACACCAAAGAAGGAGGATAAGTAGCAACTTGCTCAAGGCCTCACTGTCCACTGGTCACAGTCTCAATCAGGTGAAGAACTATAAAATTTGAGGAAGCGGCTATGTTTCTTCCTATGCATGGAAAATTAATGCATTATTTAGCAAACTGATTAATAGGCGTATCAGATTTTAATGTCATGCTAGGCCCAAATCGTTCAAACATACGTGAATACAAGTCACAGTTTCACAGTTTTGTGAAACCAGTTATCGTATAAACGTGGAAAAGCTGTTCACAAGCTTGCAAGCTGTTTTAAGGATCACTTATGATTTTGTTTTGTAGCTGTAATGTTTTATTCTAAAAGTAGTGAGTTATGATGTAAGGATACAGGAAATCACAGAAACATCTGACTGTATTTTAATTAAGATTAATTTAATGGAAATCCAAATTAGTGTTTGTGTGTGTGATTTAGTTAAAGAACAGGGAAATTATATTCCCTTTTCTGAACTTTGTGGAGACATTAAATAAGATCAAAGTAGTATTTCAGTAAGTTTTATATGTTCTAGGTAGATAATCCCCTAAATGATTAGGACTCTGTGCATAGCATGTCAACTGAATTTCTAGATTTCCTATTTAGTTTCTTTCTCCTTTTCTATTTTGACATAACCATGCTAAGGCTTCTTGCAGTTGTGGTAACCTTTTTATTATTAATTAGGCAAGGTAAATTTTAAAACTTTTAAGAAGAAAAAAACTTGAAATGTTTTAAATGTTTATTAAATAAATTAGATGCAAAATAGAATAAAATGTTTCTTAGGGAATTATTTTTCACTGCACAAATTCAGGACTGGTTATAGTTCCCAATTTTATTCAAAGAATTCTAAGGTTTATTGTGACATAGCTGAAGGCTGCTTGACTCCATTACTTTATCTTTTTCTCTAAGAGAAATTGCGAACATTAAGTATTTTAATTAGATTGTGCTATAATTTGATTGTTAATTTCTAACTGTTACTGGAAAAAGTAAGACATTAAGTAAATAAAAATTTGTGTTTATTGACTTCGCATTATCCATGACACACATTTGAAAAAAATCCAAAAATTATTATCTGTTCAAGTATAGGATATAATCCTGTACATTTGTGTCTTCCCAGACACTATAGTTATAACTGAGAAAACCTGAATTGATTGCAATGGAAATCTACCTGACAGTAAGTATTTGTAGTGGCAGACAAAATTATTTAAGAAAAGAGAATATAAAATTAAGAAAGACAGATGGACTCATAAGAGTGAAATACAAATAGTCTGAATCAGGATTGATTTCAACATAATGTGGTGGAGGAATCCCCACTTATTGATCAACTTTAAAGCCCATGCACAGCACTTAAAAAGATAAAGTAAGCAAGGTCAGATAATCAAAGCATTTAAATAGTAAAAACAGCAACTGCCACTGTAGACTGGTAAAATAAATCCATAATACAAATTGCTTTAGCAAAAAAGTGGATGAGCAGCTGATCTTCCTATTGAACTTTTATACTGTTCAGTGACCACACTGGGGAGAGGATTGGAAGAAATGCCTTGAAGATCAATATTGAGTGAGAGGTAGCAGGGATTCATTCTGAACATGAAAGAATTACAAGTATGAAAATAGAGATCCTGAGGAAATGTCATCAAGAGAGGACCTTTCTTTTAAAATATCACGTATATTATATGAATGTAGTATTAGTTGATATCCTGTTATGATCTTTGAGTATTCAAATCTTATTAAATCAGAAGCTTACTTACTGAAAAACATAAAAATATGACAAAAAGAACTAATGATTTTAATGAAATTAGTTCTAAGAATTTAGTCTGTCTTCAAAACAAGGGGAATCTTAATCTTCTTAATTAGTCTAGTGCTCTGTTGAGGCTGCTACTTTCCAGCCACATATATTTCAAGTTTTTGCTGAATAGGAATGATGAGCTAGAATATTGTATTTTTCCCCTTTTTTTGATGTTTTTGGTTTTTTTCAAAGATCAACATGCACCTCTAATTAACATGTTTAATGTAAGTGCTATTTCTTCAGATCTGCTCAAAAAAGCATTTTTGCAGACATTTTAAATAATTTATAGAAACTACAATGCAAGTGTTTCAAATTTCAGTTTTTCCTAAACCAGTATAGGTTTTTCATTTTAAAATAGGTGTTAAAAATATGCCATAGCTTTCATTTATACATTCTTTTTTCCAGCACTATTTCCCAGCATAAATACTAGAGTATTTGGGTGAAAGAAATAGTAGAGGTGGAAGTACTACAGTAGCTCATTATTTCAAAAAAGTTACTTTCATTTACTGTTTTCTTATATAATTTTGTGAGAAACACTGTATCTTCATGGATATATTACCCCTTTAAAATGAAGAATCCTTCTTTTTTCTCTATTTTTGACTGTAATCTTCCTTTACTTTCAGTCTTATTAGCCTGCCTGTAAAATTGGTGTTATTTTTAGAAGTTAATAATTCAAGGTGGGATGGTATTTGCATCTTAAACAATAAAAAAGGAGCCCTCAAAAACTAGAGTGTATCAAGGACATAGAAAATATATTAGAAAAGAAAAAAAAAAAAAAAATAGAGTGAGCATTTGCGTTCTCTTTGAAGATAATTTTTGACAAAATATGTTATAATAACTGATTCCCAAAATCATGAAGTTTGTTCACTATGGTAACTGTACTATACACTCTCTTATAACACATCATTATTTAAAACTACTATTGGCTCCATTTTTGCTGTATGAATTGCTGATTACAGCAATTTCAATGGTAAAATTGTGAAAAACCATATTCATAGTTGTCAAAGAAAGGTCAGTTTATTTGCATTCATTAGGAACTTGGAGGGCCATACAACATGCTTTTCCTTTGGGATTCTTATGGGTATTGATTTGTATACAGCTGTAGGAAAAATTAGTTGGAATTATATTTCACTTACCACTGGAGGCTGCATATTAATAACAATGGTGTTCTACATTAAAAAAAAAATAATAATAGAACCAGCAAATTAAATAATTGTAATTTTTAAAAATTAAAATTGTTATACTTTTTAAAATAATCTCTTTTGAATAGCTGGAGGAAATCGATTAGTGAACTTTTGTTAATACAGTACTTTCATTAGCACAAAAATGCATGGGCGCTTATATTAATGTTATATAAAGTATTCAAAACTTCCAATTTAGTAATGGTTTTGATAGATGCTTATAAACCAAGACAATATTTATTCATATGCTTAGCCTTCCTTATATAGCATTTTTTTTATATAACTGTATAATTACTAACCCCAGAATATAATTTAAATATATTAATAAACCTGTCCTAAAAGATAATCTTATATTTGTACTCTAGTCATTAAAGACCTTTCAAGACCTTTCAAAAGCTATATCAAATCATAAGGAAATGTTATAGCCATCCTTGACTGTTAGCTCTTTAGGTATATAAAAAATATGGCTAATGTCTTCAAGAAAAGTCTACATGGATAACATACCAATAGTGTGGGGTCAGGTAAAGCACATTGTCAAAACTGTGACAAACCTTTGTCTAAATGGAGACAACTTCAGATATACGGCTAGCAATGATGCTCAGGTCGTATGCATTTGAAACCTTGTTTGTATTACTTTGATAAATACTGTACATGATGAGTGCATATTTCTGTGAACTTTTAACACTTTAAATGGATTAGAATGTCTTATTTTGATCATATCCATATTGTTCATTAAGATAAGATTAGGCCCTTAAAAATGTTTGGCTTGTTTCCATTACATTCAAAAAAGTTTAAAGTAGAAAATATAGAATACAGTTTTCCATAGTGTGCATATATAACACATGTTTGAGATTAATCAAATCATAGTCACCTCTAATTAATGGCAGGGAGCAATTCCAACATGGGACAGGGCCAGATGACTAAGAAATGAAGCATATATTTAAAAGATGCAGCATACTAAGAAAAGAAAAATAGGTTATGACTTGTGTCTTAAAAATACCGCAAAGTTTTTAAACCTGTGGTTCTGTGCATGTGGTTTAAACATTTTATTTTGTTTTGTTTTTTAACTGGGCCAAAAATTTTCAGAACCCTACAGTTTTGTAGGTAAATACAGTTTTCTTTCAATGTTAATTCTTTCCATTCTTCGTAATTAATAGATTAAAAACCCTTGACCTTTGCAACTTCAGATCAGCAGATTTTTTTTAAAATTCTAGAATGTCTGATTTGAATGCCAAAGTTCTGTTGTTTACCATGGCACTTGCTTAGCACCACAGAAAAAGCAGTGATCAAGGACATATATTGAAGTAAGTTGAATCGTTCCTCCTGCTTTGTTTTGTTGTTTGTTTGTTTTTTAAATAGGAAGTTTTATAGTTGATGAAGAAGAAAACTCTAGGAAAAGAAATGTCTTTGTGCAATGAAGACAACAGTAGAATTAGATACTTTCCTGTCCTTTTCCTCAGACATAATGAAGATGCTACCTCTAAACTTTTCTGAATATCCAGTGTGAGATGCTGCTGTCTGATCTGTGGCAGACTGAACCTTGCCAAGAACAACTGTATCTAATGTTAATCTGCTTTGAACAGTTAAAGGTCTTTACAAAGAAGCATTATCAAAAGACACAAGAAAATGATGTTCAGTTGTGTCCTGTCTTTGATGGAGTTTGTGCCAGGCCATTCTAGTTGTAGTGTAGGAAAATATCTCCTGAGCACACACAAGTTTTTCTGTCTCTCAGTGATTCAGTAACTGCTAGACTTGCCTATGTAAAGGGTAAAGCTCTACAAGAAAGACTAGAGGCCAATTCCTCTTAGATCAGCCTGGAATAACATTAATTCAAACTGTTAGTTCAAAATAAAAGAGAAATTAATCTCTGTTCTTATATATCCCAAATGAGAGCTCTGATAGAAAGCATTTCATATTTTATTTTTGCTTAATGTGACCCTCCTTATCTTCTTTTACCCCATGTTCCCAAATCCTTTTACTTCAGCAGCCTACATACAAAATGGTAATAGAGATGTATTCTCATATCATGGTTGCTGATATTTATGAAACGCTCAGACACCATTGTGTTGAAAATCAGCATCTTTATTTATGTCGTCTTTTTCCTTGTGTTACTATGCTAGCTGTGTTTCTCAGTTTAAGTCATGTAAGCTGCTGTACAGAGACACTATCTGTAAGTTGCAGATTCAGAATTTGCCATTGAATGGACTAAAAGTTTGTTCCAGGATCTTGTTTTAGACCTAAATATTTTGTGCAGTGTCTATGATTTTTAAAAGGAATTATATTAGTATTAATTTGTTTTGGAAACTCAGAGTAGAATATATTTTTCATTCATATCAGCACTTAAATATTGTACTTTATACTCTATAAATTCTAAGAAATTAAAATGCTTAAATGTTTGTCTGCTAAGTGATAAAAGATATCATACAAGTTGTATGTTTAAAGGAAGGGATATTACCAAGTGATAAATCTAAAAACATGCAAATATGCTTACATAGGTTGGACAGAAATTATACTTGGTAACAATAATTCTGATGTATTGGGAACATTGAATATTTGAATTTGCCGCAGGTGTTGGTTTGTTGTTTTTTTTTTTTTTTTAAAGTAAAATCAGCGTCGGAGCCTGCTTTTACGTCAGATGGATTTCAAGAGGTACCCAACTTTAAGTAAAATTGGATTCACCTCTTTTATATGGATATTTTTCAGAAGGAACACCTGTGAAGAGGTTGCTTGCTTGGTGTGCTGCATTGTCTGCCGTAATGAGATCAGAGAGAGATCTGGCAAGCAGTTTCTCTAGCAGGGAAGTAACAAGGTAGCAAAAAGCTCCAGGGTAAGTAAGGGCCATAGCACAGCATTGACCTTCTCCAAGACACAGGAACTTTTTAACAAAATGGATTTAGAAATTAGATAGATTCTAGCTTACTCTCTGCATGCACATTCTCTTATATATTTATTTGTTAATATCTTCCTTAGAAATATCCATATATATCATTTTGATTTACACTTTTCAAGATAATTTGGCCCTGAGCGAAAACTCAACACGACAAATTTCAATCCAAACAGATGAAGGTGAGTAAATATCTAGGTAATTCAAAAGCGAGTCTAATAATGGAAAATTTTGTGGTAGGAGGAAGAACAATACACAACTGTAATGGCACCCTGGCAATCAGTGAAGCTACAACAACTGGGGGTGTTTTTATGGCACTACCTTGCTGAAAATGGTGAGTGTGCAAAGGATTTTTTGCTCATAGACAACAAATGAAACTGAAAATAACAAATTCTAATGAAGGAAATGTAACCTTGATGTAAACATAATATTTGCCTTACCTATAATTTTCAGAATTGTATATTAGCCCTTTAAGGATAAACATCATCAATATCATGCAAAAAATCAAAATATTTTTTTAAAGCTAGGAAGTAGTGGGTTTTTTTCTTGATTTTTTTCATAATTATAGTCAGAGATTTATAAGGAATGGACTTTCATTTGTCATCTATTGCTGTCTTCAATATAATCTACAATAGCCTGCACCTTCTTCTAGAACCAAGAGAAGGGTTGAGAGGGTGCCATGGTTCTGTTTGATTTAACATTTGCTTTTAAGTTAATTGATTTACATTCATTTGGGATTCCCTTTCAGATGGATATTTCAGTTGTCAGAATTCATAATGGCAATACACATTCCCTTTCTAAGTCTGGTAACCCTTAAAATTACATGAGAGCCCTTCTTAAGCTAAAAGAACTTCAGGCTTGCAAAAAAACCACTTGAATGTTTTGAACTAGAAACTTTTATCATCGAACATGACAATATCGAGTCCATCCTTTTAATTATGGATTTCTCACCAGACTTGAGCGTTCTCTTGTTGATTGTATTGTTGACTACCGTTAATAGTGGCTCACTCAATTCCTATCAAAAATGAATGGAATTTGTCTGAGTGGCTTGGTTGATGTTGTTTTGGTTTGGTGGAGTGTTTGTTTGCTTATTTGTTTTATCTGCAGCTGTTGTGGCCCTGTGCACTTGGTGGGTTAAGGGGAAGATTGCTTGATTTACTCTGAGTGGGGCTCGGGGGAAAAAACAACAAAATTCTCAGGAGGTTCAGTATCAAACTTCTACTTTCAAACTTTAGAACATTTAAGGTAAAATAATGTATTTGGAAATTTTTAAAATGTATCCATTTGGGTTTAAAAAACAACAATTAAAAGCATAAAATAAACTTGAGAAAATGTAAAAGAGAAAGGGAAAAAAAGTGAAAGTAGAAAGGTATGAAATCACCCAGTGAATCCAGAAATGAGACTTGTTTGTTGAAATTATGAGATCTCTTGGTCAAAGTGATTTTGCAGTCTTGATCTACCAGAGGTGGAAGAAGCCTTCAGTTTGGAGTGAGAAAAGTAGTTGCATAATTTAATACCTAATAATATTCTTAGATGGAAAAAAAAAAAAAAAAAATTACAAATTTTAAGGAATGCATGAACAATAGCTGTGGTGATAACATCTAACTCCTATCTAGCAATTTACATTCAGAGATGTTATATTTTGCTAAGGAAGTGTAATTTAATTCAAATTTTTTAAGAATACTAGGATTTTGTATATATGCATGTGTTTTTATATATTTATTGGGGAATAAAACTGATTTTTATAGATTAGGACTTTGGAGCACAAGATAGTGAAGTGTCTTGTCTTAGGTATCAGCAAAGATAAAAAGAACAATTTTGTTTGACTAAAAGATGGTGAAAAAGACCAATTTACAACAGCAAATCAGCATGGGAACTCACAGGAGCCACGTATTCTACAGAAACTCTCTGTATGAACTGAGAGTCCATGGGAAAAAAGGCAGTGCTTTTTTTTTTTTTTTTTTTTTTCATTCAGTGAGAAAGGGAATAGGCTACTTGGTGTTTATTAAATGAGAAAAAATGCACACAATCTGGCAATATTTGCATTCTGTTTTACTCTGTTGTAATTTTCTTGTCGACTCTGGAGGTTTGGATTCAATTAATTTTCTATTGATAAAGCCGTATAAACTCAAGAGAACTAGTTGTCTCTGCCTCCTCTTCTCTTGCATGTGTATTTATACAGAGAAATGTCTTTTTGTTTGTTTATTTATTTTTACTTCTGACTACTGTGTAAAAGTACTACACAACTGTGTAGTACTACCATGTAATCTGAACTGATTTTAAGCTTAAAAAGCATGCAAATCACAGAAAATCTGGAAGAAGGGACTGGCCAAACACAAGTGCTGCCATGTGCAGGAGGAGCTTCTAGAAAAGCAGTCTTAGATGAGAATTCTCCAGCTGGACTAGGGAGCAGTGATAAAATACTATAGTACTCAGGCAACAGTCTCGGTACCGCATATGATATTCAAGCTTAATATTTGAAGAAATGTAAATGAATTTCTCTAGCTTATTCTTCCACTAGAAAATGAAATATTTAAATAACATTACCTGTAAAATTCACTTTCAACACATGAGAGTTATTACTGAAAATATTTAGTCAACATAAAGGAACATTACTTCTTTTTAAACTCTTGTGGGTGGGATTCATCTTGTCTAACTCTAAATTTCCACTGTAGGTGGAAATACAGGAGGGAGGTCTCTAAATTCCCATCATGGTGGCTGGAGACTTAATCAATTCAGAGAGAGGGATCAAGAGCTCAGCTAACACTGTGCGAATCAGTATTAAAGTGTCTTTTCTGGCCAGTCTGAAAAAGTCTCCAGATAAACATTCAACCAGGCCTCTACTCAATGCAATGGAAGAATATGTATACAGTCACACACAATCAACTAAATGCAGATGTACAAATTGATGATCTGGTGAGTTACCTTTTCCCAATAATTCATCAAATGCTACAGATTATTTTATTTATTTGTTTGTTTGTTATTACTTAGTGTTTCACAGGCATTAATACAGGTCATTGCTCTGAAAAAATAATGTATAAATGCAAGGATTTAAAAGGGAACTATTTATGACACAGAGGAAAAAAAATTAAAATAATAGACGATCTTTCCTGTGTCTGAGTCTTTTATTGTTCATATTCAGGGTCAGTTTTTCTCTTGTATTTGGGTTTGTTTGGTTGATTATTGGCAATTTTTGTTTGTTTGTTTGTTTGTTTGTTTGTTTTGTTGGTTTTTTTTGTTTTTTTTTTTTTGTTTTGTTTTGTTTTTTTTTTTTTTTTTTTTTTTTTTAATAGAGAAAGAAAGGATGAGCGAATGTGGGAGATGAAAAAGGAGGGAAATAGAAAAAAAGTAGTAGAATGACTAATGCTGTCTTCCACCCTACTGTTACCATACCATATCAATGTAGATTGATTATTTGCTGTATTATTTCACTAAAGAAGTGTATTCATTCTGGAGCTTGAGTGAATCTTGAACAGAAAGAATATAGTAAAGTTTATTTAACTGAAATTTGTTGCCACTTGTGAACCAGATGGTTGCAAGATACTCCCATCAAAAATATTTAAACATTCAGAGAAAAAAAATACAAGTTGGGTAAAAGAAATATATTTTAGTCTTTGAAGGTTTCACTACATGCAATTTCAGTGGAAATAGTAGTTGAAGAAGTACTACACAAAATTTGGACTAAATGTTTCACTTCTTTTGATGATGTGCATTTTTTGCATTTCAATTATTTCTGATGTATAACTCATCATTTTTAGGGTACTAAAAAATTTTAAAATACAGTACATTTTTAGTTGTTTGCTTGAATAAGTATTTTATAATAAGGAAATTTGAGAGAAAAAAAATATTTAATGTAGAGGTAAATATGCAATGAAAATCAAATCAAGCAAGTGAAATAGTTAAATGTGCTAACACTTGGATTATCAGTGTATCATCACACTAATTTTTTTATGCATGCTGATTCTTCCCCAGTAGATGCACATTGCCACTGGGAGCAACTGGTGCCATTAAGCTCCCAAATTAGTCAGTTCTCCAGCTAAGTAGCTTGGGAAGTTACACTGAAGGTTTCATCTTTCTAAAGACTTTATTTATTATCTTTACTTATGTAAAGAGTTCATTAGAAAGAATTTTACATTGAAATATGGTAACTTTTTAGCCTCCTTTAATGCAGTCATGCATCTTTAACTAGCAGACATAAAACTGCTTAATTCTGTGGATATTAATGGATTCATATGTCAAAAAGCCAGAAGAAACAGTGTAATCGAGTCTCATATGTGACACAATACAGGCCACAGGACTTCAGTGAGTTAACTGGTACATCATGTCTAAGTAAATGTGACTGAAATGGAGCATATTAAAATACAGCATACATTTTTTTAATACATTCTTGACTCAAAAAAGCCACTCTTACAGAATTTGTGACAATCCTTCCTAGATTCTCTCAATAAATCCAGCTTTTGAAAACACGCAATATGTTGATTCTGTATCATTTTAGCCTCTTATTCAAAATGTCATATGAAACCTAATATAGAACTAAAATATATTATCTTTTCATCTTAATCAACAGTACCTGAAATATCTTAAAACCAATACAGAACATAGCACAGAGCAGGACAAGCTCTGTTTACAGCACAGACAGAGTAATTTGTACTATTTGTATTTAATTCATTATATTATTCTACATATGTTCTCCATAGCTATAGTCAATGCAAATTAGTATGGATTTATGATATCAGTCCCTCAATAGTCTGAGTGGAATAGATTAGTAAATGCCAGGGCAGAATTATTTGAATCTCACAGCTAAACCAAAAGAAGTATTAACAGAGAATTAGTATAGCATTATAGTATATATAGTATTAGTTTCTACTTTTTAAAAAACCTTTCATAGTTTATAAGACCATACAGCCTAAAAATGGTCTAATTTTTTTTTTTTTTTTAAAAAAAAGCTCTTCAAAAATTCTTAGGAATTCCACACAGGAAAATAAAAATCTATATGTACTTCTCTGTCTGCAACAGTTTTTATCCTAAACCAAGTACTGTGAATTGCATTGTTACTTTTGATTTCTTAAGTCTTCTTTTTTTGGGGTGGAGAAGTGCACTAATTTCTCTGAAATTTCTGAGGAGAGCTCAGCTTTTTTGCTCCAAGCCTACTTCTAAACCCATATTTTAAAAGTCTTTACAAAGTTGATTTGAAATGTTCAATGGTCTGGTAACTTAAAATAGCTTAACTTACCTTGCACCACATTTTTCTTGTCCTGTGTTTGAAAACATTGTTCCATTACAGATTTCTAAATCAGTAGCATTAAGATATCAAATGTTTCTAAGCAGATCAAATTACTCAAATGGTTCATTTGTTTATTTGTTCATTTGTTCCTGGCAACAATGATTAACTGGTATAGTGATTATGAGAAGAGCATTTCAGAGTGTTAGAATTCCATTTGAGCTTATAAGTAATTTTCTCTCAACAGTGTTATCAGTCAATGTCTGTGTATATGTAACTCAAAGAAATCTTAGAAGTAACTTCAGATTTTAAACTGTATGGTCTATATCTATCTAAAAACAAGCAATATGTATCAAATTATTCTTTTGATTTTGTTTCCCTTAAACAAAAAGCTGCTGTCAAAGGTGAAAAGATCTTTACTTTTCTAGTGGAATTCCTTTTCATTTCTCTCATTGTTATGGATTCATAAGTAAGCAATTTCAGATTTTATTACAAAATAAGTAGAGGCAGGTGTCTAGAAGATGGGGAGAATGGCATACTCAATTTCCTTGTGGCATATATTAAAGTTTTAGGAACATATTTGCCTGGCCTTCTGCTGGATTTAGTCAAACTTCAGCTGGCGGGTAAGTAAGCATTGTATAAACATTTTCTTTGTTGTACCGAAGTTTAACTTCTCTTCTTTCAGACATCAAGTTTTCTTCATTTTTGCATATAGTAGACTGTTGTTAACAACCAAAATTGTAAAAACCAAACTACAAATGAGAAAAGTGCTAATAAGTGCGAAAAAGCCAGACATTGACTTACATATTGTTTTAATACAGAATAAGGAATACCAAATAAAATCCCTTCATTGGTTTCCTTATTGCTGTTTAATGTTACTGTTACTCTAACAACAGATATTAGATTGCAATAGTTTTATTGCTGTAACACCATAAGTTTTAGACGTCTTCTAACTACTCTATTTCTTTGAACTATAGCTTTATCTTTTGGAAGGAAAATATACCTTAGTTACACCAGAAACTGTCTGTAGGCTAAAATGAATTCTAGTCGAGGTGATATCACTACCTGTGCAAATTGGAATTAAGGGTATATGATCCACTTTTGCTTTGTTGCATGCTTAGTATTGTTGGGCAATTTAGGTGTATAAAGATGCTTCTGAGTGAGCATCAAAAAGAAGAGTCTGAGAGTCATGTCTATGAAAACTCTTCCTCTCATTTCTTCTTATTATTATTTAACAAGAACTATTGCTTGTAAGTCACATGAGACCAATCTCCAAAATGCATGCCAATGAATAATTTACTCCTGATTTGGTATAATCTCAGGAATCATTCAGGAAACCCACATGATATATACTGCTTAGTAGCAACTTCAATGAGGGCTTTGAGTGTATGTGGGTATGTGCTGCTGCTCTACAATTTCTGCTTACATAAATTTTAATTTCTATCTCTAAAATACTTTAGAAACTATTTTTTAATTTAATTTATTTTTCCCTTAGTTCCTCAATAATTGTTCTCTTTTCCAGGTTAATTTTAGGAAATCTGTAGACAGCTACATGCAAATACTTTGCTTCAAAATGGAAATTTCTGGAATTATAGCCATTATGTACTTACAGGCACCTCACATTCTATGTACTATATGTACAACAGTTTATGCTTCTGTAAATTGGGATGTAGAATAGTTGATGCCTTTATATTGTTTCCTTTCATTACTTTTATCCTCTAGGTCAAATATAATTGAAAAAAAATATTTCAGTCTTGCTAAATTGACTTTACAACACAAAAGATAACTACATGATGAAGTAATTTTAATTTGGAGAAAATATTATATAAGAATGTAGCGGTTTCACGTTTGCCAAATTTTGGTTACCAAATTAAGTGTAGTGGTCTTAGTGTTTATTCTCTTTCTGTGGGAGAGAGATTAGGAGAAAAGCAAAGCAGGCTCAAGCTTAAAAATGAACAAATAGTTTTATTAACACACGCTAAAAGAATGGAAAAAAAAAGTCGGGAAAAAACCTAAAACAAAACAGAATGAAACTCCAAAACACTCTTCCCTCCCCCTGCAAACTGTTAACTTTCCTACAAAACAACATAAAGAGACAAAACCTGTAATTTTCAGTCAGTTTCACCATTTGAAAATAGTCTGTCATCAATTCTTTAGAAGAATGGTCTCTCTTAGAGTCATGGATCCCACTGACAACCTAGAACAGTTCTCTTGTGGGATTTTTAGCTGTCCCAAAAACAACCGCCTGGAGAAACCTGCCTTTGTGACCCCTCCCATTAGCAGGTTCCCAAGCTGCTTATGGGTCATGGGTCTCAGACTCTTGCATACTGGGGTCTCACCTTTTAAAAATTAATAACTCCAAAGGCAAAGGATTCTTCATCTCAAGGCACAGAGATATCTTCTCACTTCTCCACTGGTGCAGAGGACTTCTCACCTCTAACTCTGTCCAAACATCTTATAGGATTAATATTACTTAGTCCATCACAAACACCTTTGTTTAAATCCAAACACAAATCTAAACAATCATCTCCTCAAATGCATATCTTTCCCATGATTTAAACGGATAATCTAAATATAAAGTTCATTTCCATGGCTCATTAAAGATGGAATGACAAACTCCTCAGCCCCCTGTCCCAATAGTTTTTTCACTCTCGCTCCACTGACTTCATGCTATTTCTTCTCTATGTTCACTCTGTCCCTTTCTTTTCTCTCTCAGGGAAGGGTTAGGCCTTGGAAGCTTCATGTTGCCAGGAAAGGGTTAAATCTGCCCAGAGTCTTTGTCTCTCTTTCTGTAGCTCATGGTGTTAGATGTTCAAGGCTGTGCTGGTGAGGGAGGGAAGAACTCACGCAGAAACATCAGAGACCAGAGTGCCTGGGCAGTCTGGAATCATAAAAAACTATGCAGGAACAGAAATGCCTTCTTGGCCCACCCCTTGGTGTAAATCGGGGTGGTCTCAGCCCAAACGGGGCCCATAGCTCTTATCAGGGGCCTGGCAGTGATTCCCTCCCTGCTCTGGGGAAGTTTGGAGAAAGTAGTTGTTGTAAAGCAGCAACCTCTCCTCCTCCCCTACCCAGGAGCCGATGGAATCCGGCCAGGCCTCAGGCCAGCTCCCCACCAAAGGGAGGGGAGCAGCAGGCCCAGCTCGATGTTACCTGTCTCTCTCTCTGGCCAAAGGGAAAAGGGCTGACCTGCAGGAAATCAGGGGTTTCCATATAAAAATATGGAAACTTCTCAAAGTCACAATTGACATTGTCAATGGTCAGAACAGATGACAATATTCCAACTAACCTTCTGATAGGTCCCTGTCCTTTTTAATGCAATTCCCAGGTCCTGGCCAGGAAATACACACCACATTTCTCCATAACTAAAAACTAAACTGTACCAACCCATAACAAAGAGGAATTCTACCCTTTTCATATATGAGAAGTTACATTAGTGCTAGAGAAACTACTTTGAAATAAATAACACTCTACATCTTAGAACTTGATAGGGAAACCGTGTAGGCTTGTACCTCTTACCTCTATTGACGCTGTCAGTGTGCACACCATCTCTCTTACACTTATATATTTAGAAAAGATCGGACTCCAGTAAGGTAACTGCTGCTGGAACAGTTCCACAACCATTGTGAAAATTAAAGAATTGAAGTATACTATTTCCATTTAATTTTTCATCATCCATAATGAATATAGTTATGGTAGCCAGGTTATATTTTATAGAAGGGAAAATGCCCTAAATTTTCAACAATATTATCCATATGTCTGATTTTTAATTTCCTTTCTTTGAATATATTTGCCAATAAAATATCCAGTGAATATGACAAAGTCTTAATATTTTTGGGGAATATTAGGTCATGTTTGCAGTTGGGGAAGATTAGAAGATGAGAAACTGTTCTACATTGAGAAAGAATTATGATTGCATGCTATGTGTGCTGATGCAGAAAACACCCCAAACTTGTCTAGTTCCATGCATTCAGCTAGATTTAGCAAAAGATCTTTAAAAAGATAAATTGAAGTAATCATGCATATATATATATATATAATGTTTATGTACCTTTCCTGCAAGAAGAAAACATGCATTAGTGTTCACATTTGACATCCAAGATATGTTAAAATTAATAAAATATTCAATTAACAGGAGAGAAGGAAATGTCATATAGTGATATTCAAGCACCTCTAGATAACCATAAGAAACAGTAAAATTATGATATTTCACAGGAGGTCAGAAATTACAGACTATTAATGTAAAGAATCTGCTTAGTCATCAAATAACGAGGAAATGGTCCTCCTGCAAAAAAGATCAGTTAAGATCCACTGAGATTTGCTGCATGCAATGCTTCATTTTTTCTTCAAAGAAACATCGTTAAGGACTGAGTTTTACAAATAATTATTAAAAACGCTGCAAGGAGCCATTTTATATATATGTGTATACATATAATATAGCATAAAGAATCTTGAATTCCTTTGGAAAAGAATATTTGGGATTTAAAAGGGCATAAGTTTTTGGGGAGGTAACCGTATGTTCATAGAGTCAAGAATCACAGAATGGTTTGGATTGGAAAAGACCTTAAAGATCACTTACTTCCAACCCTCTGTCATGGACAAGGGTGCCTTCCACTAGGCAGGTTGTTCCAAGTCCCATGCAACCTGGCCTTGAACCCTTTTAGGGATGGGGCAACCACAACTTCTCTGGGCAACCTGTTCTAGGGCTTCACTACCCACACAGTAAGGAATTTTTCCTTAACACATAATGTAAACCTACTCTATTCCAGTCTGAGGCCTTTCCTCCATATCCTGTCACTACATGTCCTTGATATGTGTCCTTCTCCATTTTTTTCATGTGTCCCTATTAAGTAAGGAAAGGCCAAAATTAGGTCACCCTTGAAGCCTTTTCTTTTCCGGGCTGAACAAACCCAAGACTCTAAGGCATTCCTCATAGGAGAGGGTCTTCCATTCCTCTAATCATCCTGGTGGCCCTCCTCTGAACTGGCTCCAACAGGTCAGTATTTCTGTGCTATATGTACTAAATGTTGACAAGGTAATTTTTTTCATTCTATAGCACTGCGTAATCATTTAATATAAAGTGTTGCACATAGTTACAAATAAAAGTATTTTCAATATCACAGATGACTCAGTATTTAATATAAATTGCAATTAGGAAAAAACAGGGAATATATAAAGTGTCATTGCTATTGAGCCTATATATATATATATGTACAGAGAGAGAGAGAGAGAGAGAGAGAGAGAGAAGTAGAAGGTGATTACTGTTGAGTAAAATAAAAGGTTCAAGTGGTTTTGATACAAAATCTATTCTCATTGAATGCTGGGCATTCAATGAGAATTCTACAGTCCTTTCCTCTATGTTTTTTTCTCCATTATCCATGATCCTTTCTCATTTTCCTTTTTTAAAACAACTTGTGAGGTGTTTCCAACTTTCCTAGTTCCAATTGCCCTACATCTTTCTGGCTAGAGTGTCAGGGTGAAAATTCTCTGAGGCATGTATGCTACAAGGGCAGAGTATCATGAAGTGCTGCTAAGAATTTGGGCTATTGTCCCCATTGTAAATATGCTATCTATATCTTAACTATTCTTGTAGTCATCCCCAAATGTCAGGATGAAAGCAGGGATAAAAATGGAAATGTCAGTATGAAAGCAGGGATAAAAGTTGAGGGTCTGTTTTTTTTGTTTGGTTTTTTTTTTTTTTTTTTTTTTTTTTTTTTTTTTTTTTTTTTTTTTTGCTGAGTCTTTCACAATTTTGCCTACCAAATTTAGCAGGCACCAATCATGTTTTGAAACAAATTCAAAATTTTATGGTAGGTCTGACTGTCAGAAGATATCTTCTGTTACTCAAATTACTGTTTTCTGGAACAATCAAAGTCTGAAAATCAGTCTTTTTCAGTGCTCCTGAATCAGCAGGGGCAAAAGCCATTACATATTTCTTAAGGGGTTAATAAAGATATCTAAACTATAATATCATGTTCTACACTATACTAATAGTTTAGCTACAGATTTGCAGCAAACATTTGTCCTTTCTTCAACACTTTAAATCAATTTAATTTCTCTGTTCAATTTTCTGTGTTGCACTTCCCTTCATGCAGTCTTTCTCTCCAAAGCTTTCATTAGGTTTTTCCTAGTCTTCCTTACTTGAGCCGGTCTACCATGGATTTGCACTGCATGGTGCATTTAATAACTTATTTGAAGATATGGAGTGTTAAAGTGTACTACAGAAAGACCTGAGTTACACTTTTACTGAATTAATAGTTCCATTTCTAACTGCAGCCTATACAGAATATTTTCAGTTCAGTAGTAACTGTAAATAATAACTCACACCCTCTGAAAAAGGAAAAAAAAAAAAAAATAGTGTGGGGAAAGTTCTTGAATTTTATTCTTAATTTCAACTTCTATCCTGTGACTAGGACCCAAACAATTGGATTTAAAGCTTAGCAAATTATCCTCCAATGCTACATTGGAGACATTCTTTTATCTGTAATGTTGATGAACCTAAAAATTAAAGCTATGAATTCTCTAGTTCTGTTTCAAGAAGTTTGGTTTTTAGGCTGATGGCTCACATCTGTGCAAAGAAAATAATTTTAACACCTCCAACATCTTTGAAAGTGAAGGAAGAGATCTCTTGTTGTCTGTTGTAACCAAAGATGCCAGAATTTCTGCAGAATAACACAACCTTTGTTCTTTTCTTCTCAAGCTCTGTTTCTTGCCGTGCACATACAAATTTTATTTCCTCAGCACTAGAATGCTTAGACACCAAATTCTGGGTGATAAGTAATAAACTGACTGTATACTCCAGTCCCATGACAGAAATAAGGGCACTGGGGACAGTAGGACACAAATAAACATTTCCAGATGCTTTCCAAGTATCACTATAGCTAAGTTTCTATGTAGCTTTTAGACTGTACTTAAAGGGATTGAAAATAATTTTGCTACTGATGTTGACTTTTCCATATTAGAAGAAGGTACTAGGTATGTTTGACATAATTCTAATAATAGAAAAACTTATTTCTTCTTTCTGTTATTGGAAATTGTGTTTCCATTCTTTCATTCGTGTGACAGCTGTAGAGCATATTTTATTTTATCTTTAATTACTTTCAAGGGAAAGAGGTGAGCTATTTGCTTTGTTTCAGGTTTTGATAGTTGAGTGTTAGAGGAAATGAAGAACCACAAGTAGAACAATTTACTTTACTCCTATTTACAAAATCCTATCTTCTTTTCTCAAAATTTATTACTTTTTTGTGATTAAGTGTTCATTATTAAAGAAAATACATTTTAAATTGCTATACCTAATTACAGACACATTCAGCAAATATGCTTAAGCATCAAATAACTTTCCAATGACATTCTTATATTCTTATATTGGTAATTCTTTTGTTTTTGAAGGGTTTGTGTTCAATCTGTATGTTTTACTTATTGTCTTGAAATATATTTATTGTTGCAAATAGTCTAAACTGAGATAAAATCCCCTTGATTTAGATTCTGAATAATTGGTTTCTTAAAAAAAAAAACCCCACACACAACACCCCCCCCAAAAAAAAAAAAAAAAAAAAACCACAAAAACAAACCAAAACCAACCAACCAACCAACCAAAAAACTTGCTGACTGGCTTGACTAATTTATTATTTTTTCCCTTAAGATAGTTATAGAAACTCAGCTGCACTATCCCTGGGTTTAGGAGAGATTCCATTTTGCCAGAGGGGAAAATATAAACCCCTGCTGTAATGTAGTCTTAATGAAGACTCTTTTAATAATTTCTCTGTATGCTCAAATTTCTTTTGATGTTGTTGTTGTTTTTCTTGTTAATTTTAAGGTACTAGCTCTCCACTAAAGCTGTGGGGCTTGGCAGTAAGGGACAGAATTGCCACCCTTTTCTTGTATAGTAGAAGGATATACTTGATAGGACATAATGAATCCCTGATTTGTTTGGAGAGTTTTACTCTTATCCAGCTTTGGCATTAAGGTGTGCAAGACAATCTCTTCTGTTGTTGCAAGTCTGAGGCTTGCAGGTGTAAATCCATCTGATTCTAGAAGTGGTTTTAAAGTTTTATGCTCTACTATATAGTGATAATTCTTAGGTAGTTGTCACAATGTCAATTGCTTCAGCTCTTCTGAAATCTTTTCAGAGTCACAGACAAGTACATTAAATTTAAGTGATACGGAAATATTTTTCACCAACTACATAACTCATTGCTTCAGATAGTGTAAAACAAAAAAAAAATCCCCAAAATTCATAGTGAAGCTTTATGAAAACTCATCTGTGCATCCTTCTGTGTGAATATGCAATATCCACCTGTTTTTCAACATGCCCAGGAAGAACACAATATTGTTAAAGACTGACGTGTTCTCCATATCTAAACCATTTATATTAATAATATAAATTTAATATAATACTTAGAAGTGTGTATATAGGTATATATCTCTCTATATATCTATAGTTATCTATAGATATATATTTCTATTGTTTCTGTCTTCTAGTTATATAGAAATTAAGGTCATTAAGACAACCTGATAAGGTTGTTCCAATGCCCTGAATAAATATGAGTGTATGCTTTCCTCCTTCTGTGACCTCTGGTTCTTTTCTGTTTTCCAAACCTGTTTACTTAACGTAGAGCTGTCAACTTTTTCTTGCTGCACTACCATCTTTAGGCTCACTCTTGATGTAGTCTCTTATCTCAATTTTATCTTTATGCAACATGGTAAAAATTAGAAAGATGAAGGAAGTATAAAATTTACCTCTTTCCTCACATCTGCAAATAGCAAATGGGATTTTGAACTGAGTCTGGGTGGAATGAAGTTAACTTTCTTCATAGCAACCCATACGATGCTGATTTGTATTTGTGGCTAAAACAGTGTTGATAACACAGCAATTATTCATCTATTGCTCAGCAATGCACAGCACCAAGGCTTGCTTTCGTGTTCTATCAGAATAAGTAGGCTTGGGGTGGATGAGAATTTATTAGTGAATATGGTTGAGACAACCAAACTGACCAAAAGGATATTCCATACTGTAAGCTGTCATGCTCAGAAGTAAGAAGCTCAGGAACAATAGTAGGAAGAGGGAAGTTTTTGATTGTGGTCTTTATCTTTCCAAGCAACTGTTATGCATGCTAAGGGCCGTGCTTCCCAGGAAGTAGCTGTATATCTGCCTATTCACAGGAAGAACTAAAAGGATTTTTTTTTTTTTTTCCCTGCTTTGGTCACTTATGTAATTTCTGCTTAATTTGTTGAACTGTCTTTATCCTGATCCAGAAGCCTTCTTGCCTTCCTTCTGTTTTGATCCCATCCTGTGGAAGATGAGAGGGAGCAAGAGCCAGGTGTAGTGTCTGGCAGGGATTAACCCACCACAGACTTTGAATGGGCAGACAGAGAGACTGCATAATTGCAAGTACACAAACACACATAGATACGGATAAATGGATTAGTGTTGAGTTTATTCTAAAGTTTTTGAAATGGGTTGACAATGGTATAGTGTGAAACAAATTGCATAATAAATTAATATGCATAGAATTGAGAACACATTTTTTCTATATTAAAAAAACCAAAAACATTAAAAATATTTATAGATCTCTCTTCTCTGCATAAAAAAAAATCTGTGACCTGAAATGGGTGCTGGTTCACAGTGTTGTTATGAGACTTATATCAGCATCTTTTAAGTAGCTAAAAGACCTCAAATCTTTTGGAAATAGAAATCCAATGGAAGTTTCCTGTGAGGTTTAGCTTAAAAGCAGAAGTAGGAGATTAACAAAGCAAACAAATCAGAAAATACTCAAAACTCCAGACCACATACTCTTTGACCATTAGAGCACATATATATCTTAAAATATGTATGCACATATATATGCATTTACTATACTACCAAACATGGTTTTTCTACCATTTGTTCTTTTGTGTTAAGAGAATGGAAATTTGGAGACGTGAAACCTGTATGACATATCTGTCAAAATATTCATTACAAACAAAACTCTTCACATTTTTTAACAGTAGATGTTATTTTATGCACATGTTTTGATATCAGCATGATTATCTCTTTGTCATTTGTAGTTTTTAAGTACTCTTTTTGCCTAATTTGACAGCATTCATTCTTCTTCTCTATCTTTCCAAAGGTCTATTCCTTTAGAAAAGCTAGCATTCTGTGTCAAGTAGATTTTTACAGTAGTAGATAAATCATCACTGACCTTTTCTAGATTGTCTGCTATGTCCCTTATTTGACACGATTAACATGATGCAATTTATTGGTCATATTTTATTTTATTTCTTTGTAGTTTTTAAGTATTGCATAATAAATAAAGTGAATCTTACGTTGTAAATATATTTTTTCTCTCACAATTATTTATTCCTGATGTATACTTTTCTATTTTTTCCCCCTTACTCTAATTACTTTATTATTTTTTGGAATTAGGATGTCATTAAAGAAGATGGCAAGAGACCATAAATATGAAAATCATAGAATCATAGAATCATGGAACTGTTTGGGCTTGAAGACATCTTTAGAGGTCACCTAATTCAAGCTTCCATTGCAATGAGCAGGGACATCTCAAACTACAAGAGGTTGCTAAGACTCCTGTCCAACCTGACCAGTAATGTTTCCAGGGATACACCACCTCTCTGGGCAACCTGCTCACATCATCCTCATTGAATTATTTCATTATATCAAATCTAGTTGATCTTCTATGCTTTAAAACCATTACCTCTTGTCCTATTGTAACAGACCCTGAGAAAATGTTTGTCCACGTCTGTCTCATAAAGTTATTTTAAGTACTCAAAGGCTACAATGTGGTTTCCCCAGAGCCTTCTCTTCTGCAGGCTGAACAACCTCAGCTCTCTGAAACTTTCCTCATAGAAGAGATATTTCATCCCTCCAATCATCTTCATGGCTCTCTTCTGGATTCACTCCAACAGGTACGTGTCATTCCTATGCTGAGGACATCAGAGTTGGATTCAGTATTCCGAGTAGAGTCTCATGAGAATGAAGGGGAAGAATTACCTCCATAGACTTGCTGGCCACCTCTTCTCCCGGTGCAGCCCAGGATATGGTTGACTTTCTGGATCACAAATGCACACTGCCAGCTCAGGTCCATCCTTTCATGCACCAGGACCCACAAGTCCTTCTCATCAGGACTGCTGTCAATTCTCCAGTCTGTAAAATTATTAAATTTGATCTGCATAAGATCCATTAGATGTCCTCTGTGTATGAATTATTGCCAAAATGAAAAGCTAGCATGGAAAATGTTTATGATATTTTGTCAGTGTTTTATTTTGGGACATTATACCTTAACGTTGTACCATGATGAAAAGTAAAAATTGAATCAGGGTAAAAAACTGGAAATGGACACATACAATATTGTGTATTAAAAAAGCAAATGCAGGGAAACATTTTTTAAGCTCAGGAAAATACAGTTTTGAGCTTTATTTGACAAAATGGCTCAGCATAGCTTAAAACAGTTTGAGAGGAATTCTGAAATGGCACCTGTCTGCTTATCCATTTGTAATATTGACAGAACATAGATTTGTAGTATGCAGAGTTGACAATTTCCAACTGGATGTTGAAGCACTGATCTACATGACAGGAATTGTGATCATTAGTTGCCATGCTTGAAAAGGATGTGGACAGATTCAATGTGGTTAGGTGCAATCAGTCCTGAAATTAATGCATAAATGGAAGAGACACTTTTTCATTATTGCCTACTTTGGGGGAAACAGTGGGTGCACTACTGTCAGAGTTCAGACTGATAGATATTGATACAAATCATTTTTATATGATCTGCCTATTTATTAGAATTGCTTTTCTGCTCTCTATATGGAAGTCCATGATGCATTACATTCTGAACTTCCTAATGTTCAGATTGCTGTTCTCATTGCAAGAAATAATGAAATGGATTCATTACTTTATTCTTAAAATATTTTGATTTATTTTAGGATATACCTTCTTCAGGGATTTCATATACCCTTTTGTTGTCTAGTTAATTTATTTTATTGTAGAAGGAAACATATACATATTTTGAGGACAAAAATTCAACAAATATTTTTAGATTATGCATGCACACAAACAGAAACAAGGATCTGAGAAGATACAAATTCCTACTAATGTTTTCAACATTAATAAAACTCAATATTTTTAATGTAATGATAAACAGAGAATAATTAAGATTATAGGCGACTGCTTTTTTAGTTGTGTCTATACAAAAGAATGAATTTTTTGGTATAGTTTTAAATTTTATTTTGAAATTAAATTTTGAAAAATATGGTTCTCTCACTTTGAATCCAGAAATTAAAGCTTGATCAAATAATTATCTGTTAGTACCTCAAGTTTTGCATATGTGGGGGATTCTACTTTATATATTTATCTTTTGAATTCAGAAGATGAAATATGAAAGCTGAAAAAAACCTACAAACTACTGTGAGTTCTCCAGACACAAAGATGAAAAGAAAATTAACACTATTACAGTGATATTAACAATCAGATTAAAAATTATTTATTAGTCTAGGCCTCTAGCACTACTCCTGGCCCTCAGTATCCCTCTAGAGAGTGTACTTGTGGAGGAAAATAAGAAAACATATCTATCACTGCTAATTTTAAAAAGATATCAAACTATTTTGAAGGTGAATATATGATTGGAACACTACAATTAGGAGCAAGAGGGCAAAATTCTGGTAAGATACACGAACACAAATGTATCATTAATGTAAGCCTAAGAACCACAAATACCTCTTTGGTATTTTCAAATGGGTTTGGGCGCTTGAACTTTACCTTCATCTCTACATTATTTTTTGAGAAAGAACTGTACATGCATATGTAGTGGTTTCTCGTTCACTAAATTCTGGTCTTAGTACTTACTCTTTCTTTGGGAGAGAGACGAGGAGAAAAACAAAGCAGGCTTAACCTTAAAATTAACAAATAGTTTCATTAACACACACTAAAAGAATAGAAAAAAGAAAGTTGGAAAAAAAACCTAAAACAGAATGAAACTTCAAAAACATTCTTCCCTCCCCTTACAAACTGTTCATTTTCTTTAAAAACAACATAAAGAGACAAAACCTGTAATTTTCAATCAGTTTCAGCATCTGACAATAGTCTTTCATCAACTCTTTTAGAGTCATGGATCCCACTGACAACCTAGAACAGTTCTCTTGTGGGATTTTTACCTGTCACAAAAACAATCACCTGGAGAAACCTGCCTTTGTGACTCCTCCTAGCAGGTCCTTAAGCTGCTTATGGGTTATGGGTCTTAGACTTTTGCACATTGGGGTGTCAGCTTTTAAAGATGAGTAACTCTAAAGCAAAGGATTCTTCATCTCAAGGTACAGAGATATCGTCTCACTTCTTCACTGGCGCAGAGAGCTTCTCATCTCTATCTCTGTTCAAGCATCTTATAGGATTAATATTACTTAGTCTATCACAAACACCTTTGCCCAAATCCACACACAAATCTAAACAATCATCTCCCCAAAAGCTTATCTTTCCCATGATTTAAAGGAGTGATCTAAATGTAGAGTTCATTTACATGGCTCAAATAAGAATGGAACAACGAACTCTTTAACCCTCTGTCCCAATAGTCTTTTCACTCTTGCTCTACTGACTTCATGCGGTTGTTCTTTATGTTCACTCTGTCTTTTCTTACTCTCTCAGAGAAGGGGTAAGCTCTGGAAGCTTCATGTTGCTAGGAAAGGGTTAAATCTGCTCAGAGTCTTTGTCTCTCTTTCTGTAGCTCGTGGTGTTAGATGTTCAAGGCCACGGTGGTGAGGGAGGAAGAACTCACACAGAAACATCAGAGGTCAGAGCACCCGGACAGCCCGGAATCACAAAAAACCCACAACCCAGGCAGGATCATAAATGCCTTCTCAGCCCACCCCTTGGTGTAAATCGGGGTGGCCTCAGCCCAATTGGTGCCCATAGCTCTTATCAGGGGCCTGGCAGAGATCTCTCCCTGCTCCAGGGAAGTTTGGAGAAAGTAGTTGTTGTAAAGCAGCAACCTCTCCTTCCCCTCCACCTGGGAGCCGATGGAATCCGGCCAGGCCTCAGGCCAGCTCCCCCCCAAAAGGGGGGAGCAGCAGGCCCAGCTCGATGTTACCTGTCTCTCCCTGGCCAAAGGAAAGAGGAAAAAGGACACACCTACTGGAAATCAAGGGATTTTATATGGTACTTCCCAAAGTCGTAGCCAACAATTTTCAGTGGTCAGAACAGATGCCAATATTCCAACTAACCCTCTGATAGGTCCCTGTCCTTTCTACAGCAATTCCCAGGTTCTGACCTGGAGAATTATTCTACATTCTTCTATAACTAAAAAACCAAACTGTACTAACCCATGACAGCCTGTCTTCCAGATTCCTCCTATGCCTTATTTCAAATGTAGAATATTTGGGTTATTACGCTTTATCTCTCTTGCTACTTTATTAGTGCTTCTTTTTTCATCATAGATCTGTAGAGACTTCACTTTTTAGCTTTTTTATTTGCTTAGAGTCTGTTCTGTGACAAGTAAGGTGTTCATCTTTGTACAGCTTCATGAAATAAGTACCTGCTTGAAAATGTTTCCTGAAAATAATAATTGCAAATGAAGCCAGGAAGTCAGCTTTATCCTGGGCCCAACTTAAATGCCTGTAACACATACATGGGGAACAAGAATAGTTAAAAGAACATGTTCACCTGCCGGGCTATGATCTTATTGTCATGGAGATGTGGTGGAATGGCTGCTGTGGAATGGAAGGATACAGGCTCTTTAGGAAGGACAAATGGGAGACAAAGAGGAGCTGTTGCCCTCTGTGTTAATGACCAGCTGGAGTGCATGGAGCTCCACCCAGGGATGGATGAGTAGCGGCCTGAGAGCTTATGTGTCAAGATTAAGGGGAGAACAGGGACAGGTGGCATCATAGTGGGATCTGGGGCAGGCCACCCAACAGAATATTGAGCTGATGAGGCTCTTTACAGACAAATAGGTTCACAAGCCCCTGTGGGGGACTTCAACCGCCCCAACTTCACAGCCATTTTTCTGTGTTGGTGGGAAAACAGAAAGGCATAAGCAATTTCCTGGAATGTGCTGGTGGCAATGTCCGTCTCCAAGTACAGCAAGGAGATATCACGCTGAACCTTTTTTTTTACCAACCAGGAGAAGCTGTTGAGGTAGGGAATGTAATGTTCAAGGGCAGCCTTGGCTGCTGTGACAATGAAATGGTGGACTTTGAGATCCCTCCTGATGTGGGAAGAGCACGTAGCAAGGTCACGACCCTGGACTTCTAGGAAACAAACTTTGGCTTTTCAGGGGTCTGCTTGGTAGAATGCTGTATGATAAAGCCTTGGAGAGAAGAGGGGCTCAAGAAAGCTTCTTAATATTGGAGGATCACCTTAGGCAAAAATGCCAGGAGACCTGTGAGGATAACCAAGGAATTCCTGAACAGCCCCAAACATAAAAAGAATCCTAAAGAGAGAGAAAATGGGAGTTTCCACAAAAAAGTAGCTGGGAGGAATACAGAGAGATTATCCAAGTAGCCAGAGATCAGGTTAAGAAAGCTAAAGCCCTGATAAAATTAAGCCTGGTCAGGGGCATTAACGGCAATAAGAAAAGCATCTGTAGAAGCATCAGTGATAAGAGAAAAGCTGGAGAAAATGTGAACCCTCTCCAGAAGGAAACAGGAGACCTGGTTAGCCAGGATATGGAGAAGGCTGAGGTACTTAATGACTTTATTGTCTTAATCTTCACCAGTAAGTGTTCCACAACACCACCTGAGCCATTAAAAAAAAAAAACAAAACCAAAAAAAAACACAAAAAAACCCCCACCCCACCAGTCGCTGGGAGAATGAAAAACTGCCAGCAATAAGAGACCATGTTTGAAACCATTTAAGGAATTTAAATGTGCAGAAGTCCATGAGATCTGGTGAGATGCATCTGTAGGTCCAGAGGGAACTGGCAGAGGAACAGTTTAAGATTTCTTTTTTGCAGTATGCTTTGAACTATTTTTTTCCTTTTATGATCTGTTGATTTCCTAGTGCATGATGACTCTCAGGGATTCATGAGGTCTGTATTTCCAGTATAGCTTGAAGCACGTAATCAGAACTCATACACTGATGTACTGTGGCAAAACAGTGAACAGTGAATAGCAATATCAACTCTGATTCCCACAGCCAATACAGATTTGTTGATGCAATGCTGCACCTGGGCTAATGAGATTTGTCTCTCAGCCACTGCAGCTGGATGAAGCATTGTACAAATATAGTTGTACAGCTTCTAAATCCAAGATTGGCGTACTTAACACTTGTTTGATTATCTCTAATGATGTTCTACAATGTTTATGGACCTTAAGTTTATGCTAAAGAAAACTTTATGGACAGCTAATGCTGGGCTGTGTTGCACCAGCCAGACTTTTTGTTGTATGGGTAACAGCCATGAGACATGTACTGTTCGTTATCTATTTCACATCTGATAGGCTCCTATTTAATATATACATGTAAAAGCTCAACAGCTGCTGTTAATGTTGTGCTGTTGTTCTCTACCATGCAATACACTGGTCAGCCTCAGAAATAAAGAAAAAGAAATATGATGTCAGAACGATGACTAGATCAAAAAAATGTAGAACCTCTACTTCAGTCATGAATACTCACCCTCATATTACTGAACAGGAATAAAAGTTGCTTAATTGGGTGACTGGGAACACCAGTCAGATTTTAGGGAATAATATATTACACTGACAAGGGCAATTTAAGAACATTTTCTTTCTACAGAAAATATATGTTTATACATGTCTATAGAAATTTATGTTTTGTGCCAGGAAAGCTTCCACTCGTGTGATACAGTATTAACATACAAAGAAAAAAAAAAAAAAAAAAAAACAAAAAAAGAACAGGCGTATTCTAGGCTGAGAATGAGTTAGAACAATATAAATAAAGTAAAAAAGAAAGAAAATAATGATGCTGATATAGAGAACATAAGATTTCTGGTACTCTCTTTGGAAGAAATATTGGTTCTGTCTTTGAATGTTTTCCAAAGCTGAAATAATAAAAAAAATTATAACATCAAGTTTTATAGAGAGCAAGGCTAATATTCCTTTCTAGCCTAAGTGACAATGAGATCTACTCCAAATTATATTATTTTTATCATCAAGATCAGGACTGAGCAACTTCCTGAAAATGTTTTTGGCCTGATTTAAAAGGAATTGTTCATTAACAACTTTCTTTTGAGGGAGAACATGGATGACAACATTGTACTTTTTAATATTTTCTAACGGCACAGACATCCAGAATTCAGTGTCTTGTGGACCTTTTTAGGTATATATTATTTCTCTCAGCTCAGGACTTTCCCTCTATGTAAGGCTCATCCAGGTTTGAAGAAGGAAGCATTCTTCTGAACAAGCAAAGCATAGAATTAAATAAAGAATAATGTACATCTAGGCGGTTCCAAAAATCATGGGGTTGCATGGAGAAACTATGTCAGCAATTCATCTGAAAAGAATAATTTTTAATGTCTTTTCTTCTCCTCCACATCTCTCACAGCTTTATCTTCATGACTACTTTCTGCAGAAGCTGGAAAGAGAGTTTTTACAAGGGCATGTCCTGATAGGGCAAGGAGTAATGGTTTTAAACTGAGAGATTAGGCTTAGATTGGACATCAGGAAGAAATTGTTTTCTCTGAGTGTGGAGAGATCCTGGAACAGGTTGCTCTGAGAAGTTTTGGATGTTCTATCCCTGGAAATGCTCAAGGTCAGGTAGGATGGGGCTTTGAGAAACCTGGTGTATTGGAAGGTGTTCTAGACCATGGGGATTGGAACTAGATGGTCTTTAAGGTCTTTTCCAACCCAAACCTCTGTATGTTTATGTCAGTTTCCTTTGCAAATTCCTTTCTCTCTATGTAAAATTTTTATAGGACTTCTCTCATTTCCCTTCCATATACCTGTGCACTTTATTTTGTTTCCTTCAACAGACATTTATTCCAGGGCATTCCTTTCTGGAAAATGTCATAGGATCATAAATCAATTTAGATTTAATGAGACCTATGGAAGTCACATAGTCCAAGTTACTGCTCAAAGAGTTTCAATGAGACTAGATTGCTAAAGACTGCATCCAGAAAAACTTGAAATTAAGATCTCCAAGGGCATCTCCAAGGAATAGGGTTAATCTCTTCCTGTAACTGAACAAATTTCATGATAAAGAAAAAAAGTCCTTAAATGTATTCCAACCTTCCCATGATACAAGTTCATATATCACTAGGGATCTCCATACTCTCCAGCCAGGAAATAAGTATACTGAAAAGGATAAAACAGACAATAGTATTATTGTGGAGACAGCAGCCATCAACAGCTCAGGAATTAAATCAGACAAACACTTGTGGGTCCCTTCCAACTCAGGATATTCTATGATCTTATGACTTATCTGAAAAAATATAAAGGATTAAAAAACTCCTCAAAGAACATGATGATGATCATGAATGTCTTATTAACAGCAATGAAGATTGACCTTTCCTCATCTGGCAGATGTCTGCCTGATCGCAGAAATTTATTGGTTGTCTCTGGGCTCTGTGAGCAAATAAATGCTTGGTCTAGAATGTATTAGTTCCAGTCACTTGTTCTTTGAGCATTAGACAATAAACTATTGCACTGTTCTTTAAGTTGTGTTTATCTTACTTTTTCTCACTGTATGATGAAGGATATCCAAGGAAAAAGGATGCAGAAAGACAACTACAGAACCACCATTAAAAGAAGATTGTTGCAGGCAGCATGGATGTTCAGTCTGAATATCCTGATGTGCTTTAACAAATATAGCAAATGAGAATATATGCTGCATGATTGGCCATTTCTATACCGAGTTTTCCTAAGCAAAAAGTTTTCATCTACCTCTCAATTTGGTTTTCTTTTCACTAGCAACTGTATGAGATTTGGGAATACCAGGTGATGCCTTGTCTGCTGTGCGTTAAGGAGAGAATGGAGCTCTTACCTTCACAGCAACTGAGAAGGAAGATAAAAGTTATCAGTACACCTCTTGCAGCACTAAGTGTTTTAAGTTTAACAGAATGAAAAATATCCAAACAAACAAACAATTAAAAATATGTCATTCACTCTCTTTGGTCTTCAGTGCTGATCCATTTTTAATCATCCTTGGTTTTCTGTTGCAAACAGGAGCAATTTTGTGATCTTCCTTATTCCTCTTCTCTTTGGACGCAAGAGCAAGGAGAGATTAGTCTTCTCATCTCCTTTGATTTATGTAATTTGTGTGCCTGAAATGGATGATTTGTTTCATTGGCATCACTATAAGAAAAAAAACCCCAAACAATGTTAAAATTAAACATTAATAATTCATACATTTTTTAGACATTTGTTTCAGTTAAATAAAATAGAAATGTAGCCACATAAAAATCCATACCTTTTAAAGCTGATTAGATCAATAAAGTATGATCTCATGAAGGATTTTATTATTATACTTCCTTTCTATGGTAACTGACTTCAGAAAAGCAGTTTCTGTACCTATTTTTTGTTTTGGAATATTGCAAAATTGTTAAGTGGATTTATTCAAGATCATTCAAAACATTCTGATACCTCAAAGGACTGGTTTTTGTAATGATTTATTATTACAAATATTATAAAAATAACAAGAAATAAAAATAAGCCGAAACATTCTCTCTGGATGGTTTAACATGGATAACATACCACCATCAGTCGTCACAGTGGAATAAAATGTTTCAATTTCTTTTTCAAAATCTGATAATTTAATTGAAAATACTTCTAGAATTTACAACTGTAGAGGTAAATCTGGAGAAATGTGTGGCATAATATCCATCTCAGTCATTAAAGACCTTCAAAAAGTCTATAAAGACCTTCAAAAAGTACTTGTGAGGAAACCAGTACTTAAAGAAAATGTTTTATATGTGTTCAGGTTTTACTGATGATGAAACAACTGCTGTTTATTGGTGGGTGGAAGAAAAACAATATGAAGAAAAGACGTATATCTGAGAACATACAAAAAATAGGGAACTTTAAAATAACATATGTCCTTACAATCTGAATATCACCATCTATTGCCAGTGGCATTACACCAAGAAGAATTTCATCTTTCTTCAAAATAAGGCTAACAAGACCCACCTACATATGTTATCTGAATATAACTCTCATATCAGTGCCTCTAAATAATTTATGTTCAACTAGAATGTAATACTAAATTATAATTTTTTGTTAAATTTAACTTCATAATGAAGTTTGCAAAATCTGGAGCGAGACTTGCTATAAAGGAGGAACTAGTGTTTGGTTAAATTCAACATATTCACCTTCTCTTCTGATTGAAGCAAAATACAATCAGGCAATTGAAATAAGTAATACCATATCAGAGAATTATATAGATTATTACAACTGAAAATTAGAAACTTTGTTTACCTTGCAACAATACCATATGTATTCCTGTTCTGATACTAAAAAATATCTAAAATTCAGTACAAGTAAGTCCCATATACTTCCAACTGTATCAATAGTGAGGTAAGGCAAGAATGAACTGGAAAAGCTACATCCTGACTTAAAAATAAATGCCATTTGACTTTGAATTAAAACTGTATTAGAATTGTAACCACTGTAAAATTGAAGTTGTGCCCAATTTTCACATAGTTAATAAAAGCGGCTCACAAATTGAAGTTGAGGATACAAAAAGAAAAAAAAAAAAAATTTGGTGCAGCTTTAGTTGGAAGGCAGATTTATTTATTAATAATGTCTCTTGTAGCTTCCTTTCCCTCTCATGAGGTGTGGAGGGTGCAAATCCAGTGACTTTGCTGTAACTCTTCTATAACTCTTCCACAGATGCTTTAATGTCAATCAATCCCGTCTCTCTGTAGTAGCTGACTGTCTCCCTAGCACTACAATTCTATTCATTCAATTCATACTGAATTCTGTGGATGTATTAAAGGGACAGTTGGCTAGCATGGGGAGGACAGGGTTGATTGACTAGGCTTCTGTACAAGAATTACAGTAGAATTACAGCACAGATGTAGAAATTGCAGCCTGCTGCTCCATAGAGGAGTTTGAATGGAAATGGTGCTGGAAGGGAAGAATTGTACCTATCAGAGACATTGCTAATAGTAGTAAAGTCTCCCTAAAATTAAACTTCATTAAAAACAATTTGGGAGAAAAATAAGAAAGCTAAAATTAATTTTGCGGTATTGTGGTTTTTAAAAAGAATACAAAATCATTAAAATATACTGGTTTTTTGAAACTACTGATGGAAAAACTGTTTTTCTAGATTCTAGTAATGTTATGCTGTTCTGACAGCAGTATTGTTCTAGAGCTTTGATCATCTAAATATCAGGGATAATTAAAATCTAAATAGCAGGTTTTGTGCGGAGAAACAGTTAAAGTGTATTCATTAAAAACACAGTTTGGCATTTTCTTGCTGCTTCTTTGTTCCACTGACAATCTAAAAACACACATACCTAGTTTACTTGAACTGGTATTTCTTATTTCAAGGACAGAATAAGTAGACTTTTTTTTTTGAATTTCAGATATGTTATTAACATCCACACACCAAAATCACATACTTTAGAAACAGGCAAATCTTAATTTTGTCTTTTGAAAGTGATTTAACAGAATTTTAATGCTTTTGAGTTAATAAATGTGTGCTAACTTAGTCATATTTTATGATAGTAAGATCATTATTGCATCAGGGCATAGTACAATGATTCAAAAACCTCATTGACTGTCACTGGGCTTTAATTTGCAGTGTTATGAAATTCAAAAAGATATTGCCTATGATATGAGAGACACATTTAGTAAAAGATTTATAATATCCATCTATATCAGTATCTTCAAAGTATTTTTGCAGTATGCTTTAGCTTTCAACTGCTTCCTTTTCATTTTCGATACAGTAGCGATCTAATATAATATTATATAAAACATGTACTACGTCAGGAGAATCTTACATCCAAATCTTCCAGTTTAGAATGCTTTTTTGTATTTTTTGTAACTTTTAGGTTGTTACCATCATCACTCTTTTTACGTCTTTAGATCCTTTTCTATGTTTGCTGTATTTAATTTTTTATCCCTTTGTCAGTTTCAATAGCTTTGTTCCCTGAAATAAATAAGATGCACTATACATTTAGATCAATAAGAAATAAAATTTAGTGGGATAGGAAATAAAATTTAGTGGGATTTTTTCTAATACAAAATACTTGCTCCAGAACAGACTACATAAACAGTTTTTACTGAAGTAGTATTACAAGCTTTGATTAACTGTTGTCCAAAGTAATAGTACTGATACAAGTTCTCTAAGCTATCCACTTATAATTTTTAGAATGGATATGGATAGGGTTGATCAAATGAGCCTTTCTTTGGAAGATCTGACCAGAATTACTGTAGGCACAGTTATGTGATTACCTTGTAGTTAATGACGGAATGGAGTTGTTTTCTGCTTCTGGTAAGGAACAAAAATCTCCAGATTCTGAAATAAATGTTTTTGATAGAGAAACAGAGAGGATGCAGTGGTTTTTTCCCCCCCGGTGCTTATTTGCCCTCACTGCTGAACTATTAACTTTTCCACTCTGGACAGTCTGTTAGCATTACTTCATCCTATGCATATTCACCTGTGTTTGGTTGATTGAACGAGAAAGCTCATCAGGTGGTGGATGCTACATCATACACTATTTTCCTAGTCTGCACTTACAATTATGCTCCTTTCTGACTTCACAGAAAGAGTGCCAATCCAAATGGTGAGCAGAGTAATTTCCATGCTTAAATTTCAGTGACTCTTCAGGCACACGAAGAAGCCTAGGTCAGCTCCTTTGATGAGGTAGCTCTGCATCATGAGGCTGCAGTCTGCTAGAATCAGAAATGTAGTTTTCCATATTATGGAAGTTTGGATTTTGTCTTCTCCTTTGTCTTTGCTCCTCCACTTTCTTATCCCCCAGACTTCAGCTACATTCTGCTTCACCAATGCTTTTGTAGACCTGGTGTAACAGTGGACTTGAAATAAGACACTAAAACACTTACCAAAAGTACCCCAGCATGGAAAAAATGTAGTATTTTTTAACACAATAACTTTTCCTATCACTTGCTCACAGAATGACACAGAGTGAAAAAGTACAAAAAGGGTAGTGCAGGGGCAGGATCAACCAGGTAAAGGCAACTTATTCTACAATTATTTTATTTTTATGATATAAAGAATGCTCCTGCTTCCTTCAGAATTTCAATTAGAATTATCTATTGAATGTATTCCCTCATGTCTGTTTACTAATACACCTATACAACTATTAAGATTTTATTCTTTGGTAGGGCCTTTAGATTTTTTTTTTTTTTTCTCCTAGAAAAAGCTAGATCTTATTTTTCTTATTTCTGGGACCCAGGGTCGTGTGCTGCCTTAAGTTTCTTGTATCACTTCTATGCTCTTAAATTTTTGGGTTTATTGCTTGCTTAATATTTTCACATTTTATTTCTAATTTCTGCCTTCATTTTGTTAAAAGTGAAAATTCATCAAGTTTGTTCTTTGTCTTGAGAGAGTGTGTTCTCTCATCTGTGGGCCCTGTTTGAACTCGAGAGCAGTTCTTTTCTTTCAATGATATAGTGAAGGTGCAAGGAATTCTCCCTCTTCCATATGGTTTCTCAAGGGAAGTTATGTTAGTTATTTTTCTGTTACTTGAATTCTTTGACATATACAGAAGGTCATTCAGAAATCTAATGAGAAAGCACATGATGTTATGCTTCCAGTATGCATCCTCACCTTTATTGGGAGGATTTATTTGTATGCAAGTTACTCTGCCTGTGCCTGCTGAGCAAAGGAAAACCTGTGTAAGCTGGCTAGCCTGAATAAAAGTATACAAAATGAAAATAACATATACTTGTACAGATTATACTTTTTGTGCTCAGAAAAGGTTTACAGTGTAGTTTTCCTACATTCGGATGACGCAGGTGCAGTTAAAAAAATAATCATCAATTTTCTTAGCTGTAGGCTGAGTCACATCTAAGCTGTACAATATAATACTGCCCTTGGTCAGAATTAGATGAGAAAATATGTTATGATGTCAGGTTTATGCATTGAACTCTATTTTTTTTTTCAGTGCACACTATTGAATTCATATCAGATTTTAGGATATATAGTCAAAAGTTCAATGGAATTCTGAAACAAACTACCTAAGCAAATAATATATAATAGAATATATTATATAAATAATATCATATAATGACATTTGATTGTTTCATTATTATCTGTGGAATAATAATAAAAAAAAGGACATAGTTTAATGAGAATATTAATACTGTGATTTTGCAATAATTTCGACAAAAGAACCTGAATATACTGTGCCAGCATTTGACATAATTTGTGTGACTGTTTTAATAAGAAATTACTTTTACATGCCTCACTGATACCTGCACAAAACCTATGCATGTATGAGACTAGACAATGGTGTTAATGGCTTCAGCTAACATGAGGTACAGACTGGGATACAGACAGGAGCTGTCTGTTTTATGCTCATTCTAAAGAAAAGTAAAGAAAACATAGAAGCTTGGAGGAAGTAATTAAGGTTCAAAATAAAAGGGAAACCCCTGAGATCTATTAGATTGTCCTTACTTAGAATTATTGGCATAGTTTTAGAAATTTAACTGTTACTGGTTGAACATTTAAGAATGACCAGGAGTGCTCTCCTTTTCCTGTACTTACTTAGAAAATTGCAACGTTTTCTGCCAGATGGTATCTATTTAAGCTATCCATTCCTTTATTGTCTCTTCATTGAGCTACTGAAAAGAGTAGTGTGACCAGCAGGGCTAGGGAAGGAACTGTCCTGCTGTACTCAGCACTGGTGAGGCCACAGCTTTAGAATTGTGTTTAGTTTTGGGCCCCTCATTTCAAAAAGAACATTGAGGCACAGCAAAGCTGGGGAAGAATATGGAGCACAAATCTTATGAAGAGCAGCTGAGGCAGTTGGGGCTGTTTGGTTGGAGAAAAGGAGACTCAGATGAGACCTCATTGCTCTCTACAACTACCTTAAAGGAAATTATAGTGAGGTGGGGTTTCATCTCTTCTACCATGTATCAAGTGAAAGGATGAGAACAAAAGACCTTAATTTGTGCCAGGGGAGGTTCCAATTAGATATTGAAAAGTTTTTTGTTTGTTTTTTTGTTTTTTTTTTTTTTTTTTTTAACTGTAAGGGTTGTCAAAGCATTGGAAGGGGCTGCACAGGGAAGTGGTAGAGGCACTATCTCTGAAAGTGTTTTGGTTGTATCTGAATGTGGCACATGGAGGTCTGGTTTTAGGGATAATTATGGTGGTACTTGGTTGACAGCTGGACTGGGTAATTTTGAAGGTCTCTTCCAATCTTGGTGATTCTGTGATTCTGAATTAATCTCTGTAAAAAAAATACTGTTGAGTTTATTCAGAGACAGAAGCTGGAGTTGGATGTGCTGCTCACATGATATTTGTGCCAGGTTAAAACATTTTGTGCCTATCCCACTCATCTCTTAATTTTTTTTCCTTCCCTTTGGAAGATCATGTTCTACCTACAGGAGGAAAACCTCATTATTATTAAATATGCAAGGATATTTTTACTGTCTTGACAGAATTCTTCTGAAGAGCTGTGATACATGCGCATCTGCCAGAAAGAAGAGGAGGCCGAACTAGGCAGTGGTGGGTCGTCATGTGTGACATGGGGAAGAAAACCTGGTTTCAGAACTCTGCTGCAGCCAGAGAAGTTTTCCTGACAAGTCTGGTGTGGTCTGTAATAACCTTCAGTACTTTGGATACTTTGCAGAGCGCTGAATATGTCTTCTTTTCCAGATGGTGCTTAAGTATGTGTATTTTTACTTTAATATACAAATTGTGCTACACCTTTCTTTACCTGAAAAGTTTCCTAATTTTTCACAAATGAAATGGGAATAAGTTTATCTACCTTTTTTTTTGTATTTTAGGAATCCAGAGGCAAAAGTTCTCTATAACATTTTTAGGATGCTTTATTTGTTAATATAACAACAGAAAACATTCTCTGATATGCAGCTTGAACTTTTTCATTCTTACTTTAAACCTATTACTTGCTGTTTAAATCCCTATTTATCATCCTGAGTGATTCTTCTCATGCCTTGGATTTACACTCCCAAGATATTTAGGGACTGTTATCAAGTTCCCTCATTTCAGCAAAGAGGAAGCTGTGATATATTTTATATAAGAGGAAGCT
>NC_053450.1:30428243-30490743 GCF_015227805.2 Hirundo rustica | reverse complement strand
TTAAAAATATTAAGAATGCTTTGGCTTACATTTAATTTCATATTTTTTTTTAATGTTTCTGACAATTCTGCTGGTCTTATTTAGTCCTTTTTATAACTTCTCAAGTGTGTACTTTAAAGCTGACATGAACAAGGATATATACCATTGATTTTACCAATATTCATTCATTTTTATTTTTTTAAAATGCTACTTTGAAATAAGTTCTAAAGTGATATAAATCAGTGTAGGTCTTCTGAACTTAGCTGAAATTTACTTATGAACACCAATTAAAGCATCATTTGTATGATGCCTTGAATGCAAGTTCCTGCTAAAAATAGATAAATCTATTCATTGTGTAGAATAAAATAAATTACTTTATTTGAAAGGTTATAATTTATTTAGGACTTCAGAATTAAAAACAAGTCAAAAACATTTGCCCACAATGACTTTTAGCAATGCTTTTTCACCATTTCCTTGACTAGGTTTTTTTGGGATCTTGCCAGATCTTGTCTCACATGCCCACATCATCTCACATAACCTTTTTTTCTATGTATTAATACATATATTAGGTAACATTTCTCTTGTAAATTCCTGGACATCCTACAAAATATTTCTTCCTTGTTGAAAGTTCAATATATTTTCCAGATTTTATTTCACAATTCTTGTATAGAATCAGAATCTGTAAACTCACCCCTTCACCTGTAACCACTAATTTTCTTGATAACTTGTGTTGGGAGCTTATCAAAACTATTTTAGAAGGTTGAGAAACTCATGTCAAGTTTCTCTGTTATTTAACAGATTTTGAGAAAAATTATTTATTAGTTATTTAACAGGTTTTGAGAAAGAATACTAATCAGTTGATTAAAAACAATTTTCTTTTGTGTTCTTAACATATCATAGTCAACTAGGTGTTTCTAGCTCTAATTACTTTTTAAACTACTTTGACAGTAGCTGTAAAGAATAAATGACCAGCAGCTCTCAGGTTTATTCCTACAGCATTTTTGAATCACTCCACCGCTTTCAACATATAAAGATGGTAACACCGCTAATAAAGGAGAGGAAAGCTAAAGTGTTAGATATTTTTTTGTGTAATAATGAATATGATGGCTTATAGCACATGAGGATAATGAATTGTTCTCTGCCCTGTCAATAACATCTGCTAGAGATAAACCCTTAAATCAGCTACCTAGAGCAATTTGCATTAGAGTAGCAAAAGGGCTGGAAGACCTCTCAGAGTTCTGGATGCCTGGGGTTTTTTTGAAACCCAGGATTACTGATGTAAAATCTATGAACATAGAACAATATTTACTTTGCTCCAATATTCAAAACTGGCAGATTGACTTGGATAGCAGGTTTGTAACATTAGAAAAAATTCAGTTACATTTATACATGGATACTTGTACTATACACTTATACTATTAACTTTTATAATTAAAGAGCATGCTTTTAAGAAAAAACATTTTTAGGTCAAATATATCAATTAAATTTTTGATTTGTAAGGAACGTATGAAGATTGAATATTTTAAATCTTTGACAAACATTTTACCTGTTGCACACTGGCAGCACAACAATGACATTCTGACTAAAAGAAATGAGCATTATGAACATATGTAAATGGGTATAAATGTTAGGTTTGAAAATATCTGATCTCTGATGAGATCATGAAATCCAGCTAGGATTTGTAAGGATGCAAATTGGACCAGTTGCCTTATTAATGACTTGAAGGTAAATATAAGGTCACTGTAAATAAAATAGAAAAGTGCAATTTTAGAAAATAGAAAAGTGCTGTAGCTAAGAGCAGGGGATTGTGTCCTGAAAAGCAGTAATTTGGAGAATAATCGAGTGGTTATATGTGGGCAAGTAACTCAATATCAACACCTAATGCAACATTATAGAGACAAAGTGACAGATTACTTATGGAGTGTCGGGGGCTTTCCCCATTTTTCAGGTGGTTTCAGGGTCCTTTGCTCCCCTGCACAGCTCTGAGCCAAGCCGAAGGAAGAGACGGAGTTCTCAGGTTTAGATCTTTCAATGTTGCATACTTCGTTTATTGTTTCTTATCTTACAATTTTCTCGGAGTCCGACAAGATGTTCGCAGCTGCATGGATTCCTCACGTCTCCCCCCGAGCTGGGCTGTCCTTATCTTTTATACTAATTACTACGTATTTCTTGTTTACTATTTCTCACCAATGTCTATCACTATTACTAAAAAGGTCATCTTTACTTTGACCCAATCCTCACTAACTACTTTGTGCCACGTCAATGCAGCAATGGAGTGAGGGAAGGAGAAGGAGAAGAAGAAGGAGACAACGCCCCAGATTCTCCATCTTGTCCCCATTCACTTCAATGCTAGGAACCCAAAATTACTATTTTCTCACCCTGTGATAAGCTAAACTACTATTTCTCACATTCTTGTGGCCTGTAAACCTTCTCTCAATGTAGGAAGTTTTTCCCATGGACTGAGATCAAAGCCAGCGTCTCTCTGAGCTCTGGGCTGGGGTCCCAGACCCCCCTGCCCAGGTCCCTGACCCTCCAGGGCAACCAAAGGAATGCCCTGGACTCCAACAATGGAGTACATTACATTTTGGATGCATAAGAAGAGGATTTCTGGAAAAAGAGGCACTGATTTTGTTGTCACAAAATATATTGGAAAGATTGATGTTAAAACTGAAAACGGTTTGGGAATGAGGTGGAAAATAATTCAAAGACTGCAGAAAACATAGTGGTAGACAACTATATTTCAATCTGTTTTTCAAAAAGTAGTTAATGAGGTGACATGCCCAAATACACGCTCTAGAAGGAAATTATCTTGGTTTGGAAGACAAGTGTCTGCTGGGGAAAGGCGGGGCCTCTCTAGTTATGGGGAATTCCAATCCCCTCCCTCCAAGTTATTATAATTTAGAAAATTAAAGGGGCTTTTTCAGGCAGAGGTAAGGGGAAAGGAATAACAGTTCTTTACTAGTAAATATAACAAGGTAAACAAACAACAACAACAGCATTAATAATAAACAGAACCAGGAACCTCGAAGGGCTTTGTTTCACAAAGCCTGGGGCAGTCTGATCTCTTGGGACCCCGAGAGCAACAAGCTGGAACAGTGGAAGCTCCCAAGCTGGTGGCTGAAACGTCAGGATGTCCCCGGCAGGCAGGGGGGTGTCCTGGCAGGCAGGGGGGTGTCCCGGAAGGCAGGGGCGTGTCCCAGCAGGCAGGGGGTTGCAGAGCTACAGCACAGCAAAAAGAGCAGTGCTGGAGAAGCCGCGACTCCTGGGCAGGGCTGGCCCAACTCCAGCAGGACAGGCGAAGGGGCTCCAAATTCCTGGGCACATGAGCAGATGATGGTAGATTTCCCAGGACTGGACTTTCTGTTGACAGTGGACTTCTCCCGCAGCAAGCAGCAGCCTGACCGTCCTCTCCAATGCCAAGAGCAAGAAGTGGCCCCCAGCTCCCCCAGCCCTGTCCTTTTCCCTCCCCCTAAACTCTGATCTTCCACCTCCCAACTTTTGGCCATGTCTTTTGTATGGGTCAAGCACCCTCTAAGCATCAGTACTTAGTCTCTTAGCAACTTATGGGGGAAAATTCTATAAGAAAAAAAAAAAAGGAACAAACCTAACCTCCAACAGAAATACATGCAAGAAAAGGTTTCTTTAATCTAATTGAAAAAGACACAAAACCCCTTGACATTGACTATAATATATTTTAAAGGACAGAGGCACATTTTTAAGAAGTAAGCATGGCTTGCTACAAAAGGCAAGTGGGACACTAGTCACACTGCTTCTTTGTAGGGAGGAAGCACCAGCCTTATCTTCACTTCCAAGATTTCTGACACATCTCTTGAAAGAATTCAGGGATTTTCCATGTCAGTTACCATGACCACTCCAGAGCTGTCACACAATCATTTGCCATTTGCTACTACTTTTTTTTTTAACTTTAAATATGGGACATCAAGAGTCACTACGGCAAATGATTGAAAAAAAAAAGGATGCAGCAAGCATATTGTTATAAGCAATGTCTATGTGTCAAGCTCCTAATTAATTATGTAATATATGCACTTTTAATAAATAACAAATAGATGATCAGAAGTGTGCCATCAAGTAAATATAACTGACACATTTATTGTTAATAATTCTACCTGTTCTCTGGTAGAATTTTTTGGTGTTCATTATAGAAACAAAATACTTTACACAAAAGGGATAAGGGGTAGGCTTTGGTTAGAAGAAGGATGATGAAAATATAAGTTTACATGCAAGTCAAGATCATGCAGTATGACAGAAGTCGATACAGGAATGAGTCATGCAAATAAGCCAGTAGAAATTGTGGTCTACTTAGAGAAACATGGGTTGTGGCATCAGAAAAGGGGTAGAGAACATATAAAATTTGGTAAGGAAATTTTCAGTATTTCAGTTTTACTAAGTCCATTAAGCCTAAAATGGAAGAATAATATAATAATTGATTCATAAATAAAAACAGTAAGTATTTTTAAAAGTAGTTTTACTCTAGTATGCTTTCATCATGTGACATATATCCTAAAGTTAATTTGTGTTAAAAGATATAAGATGTAATTCACCCCCTGTAAATATAAGGTTTTATTTCCAATCAAGTATACTACGGGTTAACTGAGACTAAAGCTGCACGGAGAGGGGTACAAGGAATTCCCTTCGCCAGAGATTACACAGGAGGGACACGAGAAACTATGTTAAGAATTACACGAAAAGGGACACAAAGACACCTCTGCTTGGAATCGTTAAAAAGAGAACAAAGACAATGGAAAAGAGAGATGGAGAGCCCGGAGAACCAAATGATTACATCAGATCGATATCTCATCCGTCTCCTCCTGACATTAACATCTCTACACAGCACCTGGACACAGCAATCAAGGACATTGTCTTCCAGAGCAAATCCATTCAGACACACCAGAACCCGAACATGAATATCTAATGAGGCTGCCTCGGAAGAGGGAATCTCGGAGTCCCGATTTTCTCTCAGCGATCCAGTGTATAAAAAGAGACAGCTCCAAGCCAGAAATGTGAACTTGGGGGGTGACATACTGACAGAGTGTGTCACCATGTTCACCCAGTGCTGAAACCCGGGGTTCGACGCTGTCCTTTTAATTCTGGCTATCAGAGACTGTTATTTTGTCTCACAATAAAATTCAAAATTTTGATTTATAGAATTTGGTCTATCGTATTTATTGCAATCAGGTAAGACATTTCATAGAATTTAGGGGGTTTTGCATTTATGGCTGCATGAAATCTGCAGTCTTTTTGACAGCTTACTTGATAGAGGATAGTTAGGAGTCAAACAGAAGGTACCAAAGAAGTGGTAAGGATGAGATAAGATAGACAGGAGGAGTTATTTGCAAATTTACAAATACAGGTGTATCAAATATACATTGTGATTACGGTACATGTCTGATACTGCCCATCTAAGAAGATCATTAGACTGTTAAGTTTTTCTCTCCATCTTGATTTAAGAGTAGTAGTAAGATATAAGTTCTTTTACTGGCACTGAGAACCACAGACTGTCCATGTACAAAATAAATGTAAAGAGGACAACAGATATCTCACTTCCTTATTTTACACTGAAAAATTATTGTATATTTTAGTCTGTATATATTTATTATAAATTCTGCATTTTAAATTTGTGTCTGTCTTTTAGAAATTGGGTGTTTATATACATACATGAAAATACCAGAAAAAAGGAATTAAAGATGGTATTTTCTTTTAAATCAAAAGAATATTATCTAAATGAATATTGGAAAAAATATGAAGTGGTTTCCTTTCTAAAAACATTCAAAAATCCCCCATTCTGAAACTACCCAGGGATCACTTTTCTTCTCAGTGATCTTGACAATACCATTTTTTTTACTCATAGAGTCTTACTTTATCTTTCACTTCTAGACTTTGTTCTTGCAGACCTGCTTTTAGAGAGTACACAAATACTTTAAATGTACACATCTACTTTTCTTTAATCAATTACTCTGGAATGAAATTATACTCATGATCATTCAGAAGTATGGGACTACACAGCTGGTCCATTGATGCATGAACATATTTTAAATGAAGGGTTATTTCACAGAAGTCTGCATATGCAAAGTGTAAAAATAATTTCTCAATTTTTGAGAACAAAACAGGCAAGCAAATGAAATAACAAAAACTGTTGTGTGGCATTCCCTTAAAAATTCCCTAATATTTAGCAAGTGACATAATTCCATATTCAAAATTTTCTTTCTTTTTTGCACAATATGATAAGTAATTACAGTGAATTTTATTTCTTTGAAAATGCATCCAAAAGCAAAACACAGCCAGAGTGTTTTGCATTGCCTTTCAAAATTGCCCTTAAAATAGTCTTTTGTCACTACTGCATTTTCCTTCCCAGACTGAGCAAGAGTCATTATTGATTGTGAAACTGCTATTACTAATCACAGATGAACAAATATGTATTCAAACATATTAAGACCAGAAGCAGGGATACCCCAATGCTCAGCTAATGAATGCTACTTGTTTCTAAAGGAAAAGGTGCCAGTCTACTCTGACAACATCAACATTAGGGGAGAGAAAACAGTCTCATATGTGCATTGAAAATTACCTAGTGAAGGCTGAACTCCTATAGGAAAGTTGGTTGTTTTAAAAATAGTTGATGGAGACCTGTGGGCTTTTTGGTTTCAATAGGTTTGGGTTTGTTTTTTTTTTTTTCCTTTAGCATTAGCTCTAAATACTTTTGTAGGAAACTTACACTGTCCAAAAAATGAAATAAGGTGTTGATCCATGTATTAAAGTGAAGAACCAAATAAAAGGCTTTGCTATTTAGAAGTATTCGAGGGGTGTAAAGAATACCACATTACCTCTTATCAACCCTCTTTACTCACTATTTGATAGTTTCTGTTTTGCTCAAAAGTTATGGCATGTTAAAAAGGACTGCTGCTTCATATTATTTCTTAAGTGGTACTTGTATAATGCATCTAAGAACACTGGCACATGATTCACATTTTCTTGTACTATCACTGTTTTCTTTGTTTTTCTTTCCCTTTCTGAATCAGAACTTTATAAGTGTAATGTTCATGTAAGAACTCAGCTAGATTCTATTTCTTCATATTTATTATAAAAACAACCACAAGGCGCTATGTGTGTTTCCAATCACATTAAATCAAAATTCTTTCTCTGCAGAACACACATTCTAAAAAAAATTAATAGTATTTTGATAGTGGGTTTGATTTATTTAGGTATCCATTGAATCTAGTGAGAAAAAAATTCTCTTTTCCTTCATTGGATTGGTTACCACTGACAATTTTTTAGTATCTCTTGCAGGTAAATCAAGTTACAATAGCACATTGCTACTATATTTACAGCACTTCCTTGTTATTTCTTTCATACTGCACCTACAATAACGGGACTACAATATAAATGACACTTAGCTGCATCTCCTAAAAAGAAAAACTAGAGAGTTATTGAAAACTAACTGTGATTTCAAAGAAATTTTCCTTTTAATACAAAGTAATCTGATATTTTCTGTGTCCTTTGTGCATAAGATGACTTTTTTTAGAAGTTGCTCCTGGTTGCATTTTTCCAGGTCAAAGTCACTTTGATGAATATATCTGGTGTACAAAGTCAAGCATTTTAAAACATTTTTATGCTGCAGGATTCCCAATACAGATTTTTGACAGTAAGAAAAACAAGTTTATTAGTGTGTTGCTATAAAGGGATAGTTCAATAAGTTTCCAAATATCAAATAGTATATAGTAACATCATAGTAGCCATTTCATTTTGCTGTATCACTACCAGAAAGACAGAATGGAGTAAAATATTCCTTCCTTTCATTCATTTTTAGATGGAGTCGCTGATAGCCAACTGGTCAATAAGGTCCTTAAAGTCAATTATAGAGAGATATTTCCCTGCTGAAAGAGTAACTGCCCCATGCCCACCTGTCCAGATATGCCTCTGTTTTCTTCTCTAATCTGCTCTGCAGAAGAAAATCCTTTTTCTGCTTAAAATATGGTAAAAAAGTTCTACCTTTCTGCCATATTGGGCTTTTTTGGCAACAACAGTTTGAGGTACATGTCAGCTTAAGGACCAATTTTCCTCTTATTGTCACATAGATAACTGTTTTTTAACACTGGAAAACAATTTTTCTTTATATTCATAGTAGTTTCTTGCCCATTTTTTTACTTTCAATTAGTCATTGCTCAGGTTATGGTTGGAATTCAGTCAGCTAAGTTCCACCTAAGTATCAGGAAGAAGTTCTTCACTGAGCAAGAGACCTCACACTGGAACAGGTCGCTGGGAGAGGTTGTGGAGTCTCCCTCACTGGAGATATTCAAGAGCTGTCTGGATCTGGACACAGTGCTGTGTTTTGTGTTCTAGGAAGACCCTGGCTGAGCAGGGAGGTTGGACCAAATGGACCCTGTGATCCCTTCCAGCCCAATCCCTGCCCTGATCCTCTGATTTATAGGAAGCTGCTGACAAAAGACACCAGAGCCAGATTGTTTTTCCAAACAAAATATAGTTCAGAAGATGCTGAAGATCTTTCTATATCCAGCAAAAATCTGGAAGCACATCAAATGAATGATATATCTCTCTAGATATATATGTAGATGCATATAAGTGGATAATTGCAGGATTTTTGGGATAGAGAGAGGGAATTCAGGAATTTCCATTATAAACCTTATTCCAGTACATTTAGTCATCACTACTTGCTATCCATGCCTGCTATGACCATAACGGCCTTTTATGACTATTGTGTAATTGTTAATGAAACTTCTACTTTAATAATTAAATAATGAAAAATTACAGCAAGTTTTTTTTTTCTATAAAGTTAATGCAGAATCCTCTTTTTACATACTTTTTCCAAGAAAAAGACTTGGAAATAAAGCTTCAAATATATTAAAAATCTCTAAATAGGTTTGAAATAGCAAATATCACATTAGTAACCTTCTAGAACAGAAGAAACCTTATAAGGGGTTAAATAACTTAATCTGCTAATGCACTACTACTTAACTGTAAATATACTGAGGTTAGCAAAGTATTTAATAAAGCTGACTGGTAACTATCTACTGCCTGCAGTTTCTCTTTGAATTGCAAATTCATAGCCTCTCCTGGAATGAAATAAAAATACAGAAAAATGTTATTTAAAAGATTTTTCCCCCTTTTTTCCCCCTGCATTAGAAACTGGAATAGATATCATGGGAAAGAAAATCAAGAAGCAGCAGATGTCATGTGTCACTTTTACAGTTATTGATACTAAGCAAGTAGCAATTTGAATCCACCGAGATTCAGCATTGTATGTTTATGGGTTTATTTAAGTTGTTAAAATGGAATACTTTTATGCCTTTAAATATTTTATGATTTGTGGCATTTATTTTTTAGAATCTTATCTCTGTGAGTTGTTCAATGGTAGAGTTTTTTCAGCAGCTTTTATTTGTTTTAACATAAACGTAAACTTCATCTTTAAATCACAAGTGATACAGGGGGAAAAAATAGTAGGAAGATAAAAGTAAATGTGTTTCTTAGAGCACTAAACGTTGCATGCATGAAGCAAATACACATATTGAGTATTCAAGGTGTGCTGGCTTGAAAGCAGAACCAGCGAGATGCTCCAAGTCAGAAAAACATTTTAATAGGTGAGGGAAAAAAAATTAAAAAATAAAACAAAACAAATTAAATACTACAAAAGATCACTGACAGAGTCAGAATACAACCTGATACCCTGTGGGGGTGGTGGTAGCAGTCCAGATGACATGGTCTTATTGAAGACATGATCCAATAGAAAAGTCTAGTAGCTCTTACCCTCTGAGAATCCAGTGCATGAAGATCCCCTGTGCTGTCCCAAATCCCAGATTATATCCAGGTGGGAATGCTTGGCTCCTCCCACTGGGTGGAGCATCTCACAATGGGCTGGTATCATTTTATCAGTCTTGCAATGGGTCCTTGATTGCCCATTAAACAGAGATAGCTCCTGGAGGGAGTTATCTATGAGTCATGCAGCAGGGCATTGATGGGCCATTAACAGAAGATAGTCTGGAGGGAGGGGGCAAGGGAAACACTACCCAACCTAGTTTCAACATTTCATGTAGATGGTGATAGAATACATACTCTGGGCACATCTTACATTGTAACCTAGGACAAAGGAGTAACAAATAAGTAGAATAATGAGAATAAGGAAAATTTTATTTTTATCTTTATTCTTATTTTATTGTTATAAACAAATACAAACAAAGTATAGAAGCCTTTGATGACCTAATTGTGGCCTTGCAGTACCTGAAGGGAGCGTACAAGAAAGATGGAGAGGGACTTTTTACAAGAGCATGGAGTGACAGAACAAGAGGAAATGAATGGATCCAAATTAAGAATGAGTAGGTTAGATATTAGAAAATTAGCTTTTCACTGTGAGGGTGTGAGGCACTGGAACAGAAAAGATGTGGATGCCCCATGCCTGGATGTGTGTAAGGCCAGGCTGGATGGAACTCTGAGCAACTTGGTCTAGTGAAAGTTCTTGCCCATAGCAGGAGGTTGAAAGCAGATAATCTCCAAAGTCCCTTCTAACCCAAAACATTTTGTGTTTCTGATTCGAAGAAAAGCTTATTAAAAATATTTGTCATTTTTGCCATTTTTCGCCATGCATTTCCTGCTTATCTTGATTCCCTTCTCTTTAAGAAAATATGTTGTGATTCCTCCATTTGGAATTCTAGTAATAATCTCTTTTAGGTGAAAAGCCTTTCAGCTTTCTTTGGAGAACTTCCTGCGGGGGTACAGGGAATTGAAATGGGTCCCTACTTTGAGCTAGTTAGGATGCTAAGTATGAGTGGGCATTATGTTCACCTAAATCTCTAAGGCTGCAGTGACAGCCTACATCAGTACCAATACTGGCTGAGAGGACATGTTAAGGCAACAATGGTTGATAGTGTTTAGTTTAATCTGAGCTACTCTGGAAATTTGGTAGCCGTGCAAACACAGAACCTACATCATCTATATATTTTGCAGCATCTACTTCAATAAATCCAGTGCAATAGATTCACAGAGGAGTCATCACTATGCATATGTATTTAGTTAAATATCCCATTATTTATGGGGTACAGCAACTAGTAAACTGAATGGCATAATTTTTCTTTCATGGCATAATTCTTTCTTTCATTACATACAGTAATCCAGATCTTCAGTGAATGTGACACAGATTTGAAAAATTAAAATATAGAGTAGTTTCTCCTAAACTTGTTGCTCCTATTTAAATGTTAGGAAATAAATGTAAGACCTTTACCAGTCTCACAATTTATGAAATTTTTGAAGTCCACTCATCCTATAAAATAAATAAAGAGGAAATTATCTCAGCAGAAACACCATAATTTAAATATATCAGTTTTCTATTTCAGAAGCAGTTTAATTGTCTGCCACCATATTCATCTACCATGCTTTTATTGAACCAATTATATTTGCTTGTTGTGTTGTTAATTATTTGTTAAAGAATATATAAATTTTTCATTCCACTCTTTTCTGAAAGCTGTCACTAAAAAATGTACTACAGAAAACAGTCTTTTGGTCACTTTATTTCCTTCATGCTTTTAAAGCCTTTTCAACCTTTACTACACTGCATGGGCTTTGCTTCAATTATGCTTAATCCCTAAATAGGTTACATTTGTTTTATATAAAATAAAATCAAAAGTATATAAAACATTTTCATTGAGTAATATAGTGCTTAAAACTAAGAGTTGAATGCAGCCTGTATTTTGAGATGCTACCTAAGCAAATAACACAACTTGCCTGCAATTGGAGTACAGTTTCCTGAAAATAGGAGTGTCCTGCTAGCACCTTAGTTTGTATTTTCATCAAACCTAATCATGGCAAACTGGTGCTAAACGGAATTCATCAAGCCTAATATACACAGAAGCCTCAAGTCCAGTATAAACTACAGTATTAAAGTTCATGGACTCTTGTTCTAGTGGTACCTAAGGATAGTGGGAGAGGTGGATGAGTGTCAGATCTTTTCCATGTCAGACCTGCCATGCTATGCCCAACACAAAGCCTCGTGGAGCCAGAATGGGCAAACCTGCCATCTCTTCTCCTGAAGTCAGCTCACTGTGCTGCCAAAAATACATGTCTTCTAAGACAAAAAGGAATTAAGCTGAAAGGAGGCAGGGAGAGTTCAAGTCTAATCCCTAGTCCCCAAAAAATTTTTGCTTCCCAATGACTGCGTAGTATAAATGTGCAGATAGTTCAGGAAACAGGAACCAGAAGTTTTAAAGTACTAGTTTTGCTATTCAGCTACTTATTCAAAATGATGTGGACTTCTTTTTTTGCACCCACAGCATGATTTTTCTGTGGTATTCTCTTAGGCAAGAAGGTGAGTCTACTGATGCATTATGGATTTGTTAAAACATGAATTAGAAATTGTGCTTCTTTTAGTGACCTCTAAGGAAAACCTGGATTTTATTAAAGACATGAAGCCAAATTGTTACTAGCTTTTCATCTTTATTCCCCAAAGCATAGCAGCAAAGAAAAACTTCACTGTTTAAGGGGAAATAATACAATATGGGTTTGCACAAGCAACATAATAGTCCCTTTCCCAAACTTTGCAGAGCCCATTGTGGCAGCCTTTCTCCATAAAAAAAGTATTTGGTCTTTCTTCACATTATTTGCATCTTCTTTATATTTCTACAGGAAACATAATTTCTTTCTTCTTTTTAAAAAACCCTGAAATTAGCTGAACAGGGAGTTCAAAGTAAAGCCCCTCATCCTTATTTCCCCCTCATTTTTTTGCCCATAAACTTCCTCTTTCAAGAAAACTTGCTAAATTTGTACAGATATTTCCAGGATTTAAGTTGAAAATATTTGGATGTTTCTGTGCCTTCATAGTAGAGAACTTTTATTTTAAACTATTAATGAAAAAACAGCTTTTTAAAAAATGGATGCATATTTAATGTTTGGTTTCAAAATCTGAAAGCTCTAAAACTTATTACATTACATTGACATAAAGTGCTTAAAATACAACCCACTGAATCCTCTTGATTACTTTCTGGTTTCAAAAATACACTTCAATATACTGTCTGTCACTTTTATTTACCATATGTCAAAAAAGAAAAAAGAATTAGAATGGTTGCTGATATACTAATAAGGCATTGCATACCATTTACTTCCTTCCCAGAGCAAGTAAGAGTGGATAGTAGCTGGATTGTGTTTTATGCCTTCAAAACACAAGAGAAGGGTGAGAAGGATGTTGCAGTTTTCACTTGCATCAGGTATGCCACAAACTGCTTGTGTTTCCTATTCTACTGAAGAGATGGAAGAAAAGTTTATTGTGATTTTAAGGTATGCAATTAAAAGCTAATTTCTTTTGCAATAATTAAGAGAAATTATGAGTTGCTCAATTTGATTTATTCTATTGCAGAGGCAGCTGGCCACACTGTGAGCTAGCATTGATGTTACATCTGAAGGTAGATATCAAGTCAGGAGTCATACTACTTTATTTCTGTATTTACTATCTTAAACACTTTCAGTTTAACAAATATTCTTTTAATAAACTGATTCAGCCATCATTAAATGCTTCTCCTATAGGAAATTAGATATCTGTGCTTATCCATCTAGGCAATGAAGAAAAACAAGTCTCAATAGGAGGGCAGTTGAAGGATCATGAAATCGTGTTTCTCCTGGTCTCTAATGAATAAGAAGGCAGATTACAGTATCTCCAGACATAAACTTCAACAAATTTAAATTATAAAGTTGATCTAAGGGCATGTTGGTCTAAGGGCATAAAAAAGAGCAAAAAAAAAATCATTAAAGAATGTATTTAATCAGATAAGCAGTTAGAACCAAGTAAGACCAATCCAGGTATCTTGGGACATTTAGACAGGCCTCTGCAGAATGTGACGTGTAAGAGCCTGTCTCACCTGGTGATCCAGCAGAGGCTGTAATCTAGCTATCATGCTAAAGATTCCAGTGCTCCTGATGCTGGCCCATATTTAACAGTGACAAACATCTGCAAAAATTCAGGCTAACAAGAAATTGCTTTCTCTATTCTTCCCATCAGTGACAGGAGACTGAAGAAGCTGGCAGAATCAGTAAGTTGTGTGATCAGGTCAGATAGGTGTCCCACCATTCGGTTGTCCCATCTGCCTCTGTTGAAAATGTAACATCCAAGAGAAAGGAAGTAAAGAAAAAACTTCATTCCTGTCCACTCTATTACCCTTTCTTTATAATGATAAATTTAAATTAAGGGGTTTTTTTGTTTGTTTGTTTTAAGTATCACTTCAGTAAATAAGGAATTGCTAATTCCACAATTACATTATGCAACATGAGAAATACACTACTTCTGATTTAAAGTGATTAAATGAGTCAAATTTCCTTATTAAATTATGCCATTTTCCAAACTTTAAGTAAGATTTTTTGATTTTCTTTTAATTTCCCCTAAAGTATTTCTTGAATTAATTATAAATTTGTTCATCCTGTAAGAAAAATCTGTAGTTATGAGTGTTTCTAGAAAGTCCTTTCATTTTTTTTTTTTTAATTGCCTTGTAATTTTGGGTTCTTAACTTCACAAACCAAAAGAATAGTTGAACTTTAAACAGTAGAAATACAGAAAGATTTAATAGAGGATAAAAATGGATACCCACAAGATTATAGATCGTCTTTCAGAAATCTTGTTTTTATGAAATCAAGCTGTGAAAGGAAAAAATAACATGTAAACCTAGTTTAACTTGTAGATATTTCTAACATGGCCAACATTTACAAGTGTGTCTGGTTCTGTCCCGCACCGGGAGGGAGATGACCTTCGGCTAGCTCAGGTCAACACAGCCACAGAAGGTCCCAGTTCGTTTCGGCTTCTCGGCTTAGCAGCTGGACCCAATAGTGTCGTGACAACAACGGCAGCAGAAGAGAAAAGGCTGGCTCTCAACTTTGCAGGTTAAAAGATGTTTATTCAGGCCGGGCTGCAGGAAGTCCGCATCCAGTCCAAACCTCAGCCCAGAGAAGCCAGAGACCTGGAGCTGAAGAGCTGAGAGGCAGAGAGCTCCAAGCTGAGACCATTTGAATCTCCCTCCTCTACCTTATAAGCAGGGGAGGGGTTCAAGGGAGGATACAACAAGACAACAAATCAGGGGATCCAGGGGGTAACAAGGTGTGCCCACCCCCAAGCCTCTGACCAACCACTTCCAGAGGAAAGGAATTTCCCCTCGGGGGACCTATCACCTGAAGCCCTCTCCCTGAGATTTCGCAACCTGGGAGGGACCCCTGAAGAGACAGGCTGCCACAGAGCGAGGGGGGGGCAGAGGGGATGTTACAAGTCAGGTGGGGGGTGGGAGGACTGACACAAAACACCTTATTATACAGAAAACACAAAAGGGAATGGACAGTTACAAAACTGGGGATACAGTGAAATGAACCATAACATAAACTTCTTATAAAAACCTAATAAAATAGTTCTGCACCACCACATACAAGAAGGCAAAAGAGGGAGTTGGTATCCATTCTTCATTAACATCTATCTTCTTCCATAATTCCACACTTTCAAAGCCTCCCAAAATCTCCTGTGCTTTCACTGATTATCTAAGGAAAAATTCTGGTTAAGTGTGAAGTTATCAGTCTATTTAATATCCTTCTAACCAGAAATTTAAGAGACAGATACTAATGTCTATATATCAAAGGATGTTTTCGAGACTGCTCTTCCTATCTTTCTGTCTACTTGCCTAATATAGTGTCTAATATGCTGTCATAGAAATTCCATAAGCTTCCTACCTTAGATGACAAAATACTCCACAACTATGGTGAAGTGACATAGGAAGGTTTCTTTACAAATTTTAGTGGCTTTGAAGGCTATGTTCCCTAGTAAAAGGATTGATGATGTCATCTCCTGTTCTGTGTATACCTGAAAAATAAAGATTCATATAAGCCTCTCAACAATAGAAGAAAACACAGAAATTATTAGAATGCTCCATAGCTGTCTCTGCAAAATTTAAAACACAACACTGGAACAACAACAAACTTAGACCAGCATCCTATAAGTTAAATTCTATATTGAAATGTGCATTTAAGGTATTATAGGACTTGAGCCTAGGCTCAAGATCTTTCTTACTATATCTAGTGATCATGTAACTTGGTTCAATCAAAAGTTATACATGTCTAGACAAAGCAGAAGAAAGCTGTATTTGAAAACAGGAAGCACTGCATTTCAGTATAGAAGACATGCATAAGTATAGGTTAAAAATAATTGTAAATCAATATATTTCTTTAGTTCCTCGTAGTCATATTCTCCTTGTTGCATAAGATTTTTTTTCCATTAATGTGGCACCTTTCTCAGATTTAAATCATAACTGCAAAGAACCTATTCTTTCTCAAAATGAGAGAAAATATTGTATGAGGATTACTGACAAATCGCTCAATGTATAATTTTAATGATATTAATATACTTATACCAGAAAAAGTGTTAGTTTTGTTTCTGCTTTTCCTTGTCCAGGAATTAAAATCTTACATGTAAACAAAGTAATAACATTTGGCTAACTAGATAGACAGCCTGAGACTTACATTTGCTTACTGGGAACATTGGCAGTTGAGTGAGGTTATGGCAGAGTCTAGAATGTGAAACTTATTTCTTGAATTTACAATGTGTAAATTTGTTCCTTCAGTTGCATTCAAAGTTTTAAGCCTAGGTCATCATTCCCTGTTATATTCAAATTCATAAACCTGAATTATTCTCTCTCCTAAATATATAGATTTTGTCCACAGAAGTATTGCAATGTCCATGTATTTTTTCTCCATTAAACGGTGTCTTCCATTCATAAAGTCATGATCTTCTATAATCAGTCCTCGGTCATGATATATAGTGGACATAAGTGTTACCCCATCATTATGGTCAAAGATGATAATACTTAAAAAAAAAATCTGAATAGAATAGAGGATTTGAGGGAGAGGTGTGAAAGAAGACTGAAACTTCTGCCACACATTTTAACTTGGTTTTGCTTTTCTTATGTTATGATTTTTTTATGGTAATTTTTCTAGATAAAACATAAGAGGGAGATTTAGGACACAAAACCAGTTTTAGGAGGTATGTCGAATAAATGGACTATGCTCCCATCACGTCTTTGTACTCCCCTGTCATACTTAGAGTAACTGACTCTCTTGTCAGACAGGGGAGACAGATACAGCCAAACTAAGATCACCCTCTGTAAATCTTGTTCATGCATACAGAGTGACCAACTGATTCCAGAATGCTCATATTTCAGAAATCTTGTTTAGACAAGTACAATTAAATTATATTAATACAGGATATAAATCCAGTTATAGACAATAATTTCTGGAAGTTGAACAGAGAACAGTAGTGAAGGGTTCTGAATTTTCAGATTTTACAACAGTAGAAAACCAGATCTACTGTTTAAAAAACTGGAAGAAGTTGAAATTTTTATTTATTTGAGATATTAGATATTATACACTGCAGGCAACTGGTAAAATATATTGTATCTTCTACCACTCACATAAGCAGAATATTACTGTCAACTTGCCATTTTATTATTCATTCCTTCATTCACCTCTAAATGCAAAATCTATTAATTTGGCACAACCTAAGGACTTCGCTTTTGCACTGAAGTTACACTGCATTACTAATTGTACACATTTTCAGCATGCTTAGATTGACTGTGTCATTTAACATCATCAGTAACTTAACATCATGAAACTTGGCTGCATTTTTAATTTTGTTCCCAAGCAAACTTTTAGTAATGGAATTTCCTAAAATCTCTTAAGAGTCAAGGCTCAATGATATGTATTACGCAGGTCTACTCACATCGATCAGTGATTATCCCTTCTATAACTTTGGTAGCCTTTCTTTAGGACAAAAAGTAAGCCTCAGTTTGTGGTAAAATTCATTATGGACAATGTTGCATACTTTCTGGTAGCAGAAGCACACCTCTACAAAATCAACACTTCAGACTGTTGACAATATTTGGGAAATGTGATGTATTACATGCTGCAGAAGAAAAGCCCTTGATCCAGTAAAAGCAGCTTCCTTTTAAGACTGGGCCTTGCATTTCCTTATCTTATTAATTTAATTTATACACATCATGCTGGGTTAGCAAAGGAACCACTTATGTGAAACTGAGTCCAAATTATTTCTTAGGACACAAGTGGGGATGACTTTAATGGCTTAATCCCAGTTTTTTACTTAAGCATGTTTTCATATGTAATCTCTTTTAATTATGTTCAAATTTTTTTGCACATATTTTTTAACATGCATGTTAGACCATCTTGGTGTACTCCTGGGCCAAGATGTGATCTTTAACTATCTCTGTATTGAAACAATGCTCAGTATACAACAGTTCCTTTGTTCTCAGCCACTGGACCTCATCTTTCATGGAAACCTGCCTTGGCATGATCAAACTGATGATAGTGCCATGGTACTTACCAGCACATCTCTGGGCACAGAGTGAATGCAGCATCAGGAAGGGCAGGGTGTGGAAATAACAGAACATTTCTGTACAAGTCACCATCTAACCTAGGTTTCCCATGAAAAAAAATAGTCTTGTAGAGCCCCATTTGCTGTCTGCTCAGCTCTAGCCCATTCCCAGTAGCCAATATTCCTCTGCTCACATGACGGAGGCGATCAATTTACACCTAAAGAACATAGTGCTCAGACTTGCCCCTTCTCCATTTACTCATTGCTGAGATCAGTCTCTAAGCAGACTACTGGTATCCAAACACTCCAAGCAATGATTCTGCAAAGATTATTGGAGACAGGGTAAAATTGCTGGTAACTATAATTTCTTCCTGCATAAAGTGCCTTGGTCCAAAATTACTACAAGAGTTTACACATTCCTTTGTCTTTTCTGTAGAGATGCCAGGCTAGATGGCAGGGCACATAATACTGATTGAAACTGATGAAAAATGCTAGAAGGATGTTAGTTCTCTTTCTTTTAAGGTCATGGCTTACCTAACTAAATTGCATTTACTGAAATTTCATTTTTATGAGGACTACAATTTGCTCACAACTTTCCAAAAGCAAAGAAAAAGGAGTACACTGACAATGATCATCTTTCAAAAGTAAATAAAAATGATAAAATTATGAAAACTTTAATTTTATTCCTATCGAGTTTCACTGTGCATCTATATCAGTTGTTATTGTCTCTTTTTTTTAAAGACAGAACACTTGAAATATGATTTTTTTTTCCAAAATTTTGGATACAGCATGTATAGAGGTATGTGGTTTTCTGCTTCAAATTACTCTCATTTAAACATATGGGCATGTCTATTTCTATAAATATATAAACCCCTTATATTTGTAACTCTTCTAGAACCTTACAGATCAACATGTTTATGTCAACATCTGTTTGACATATTTTGTATGCTTTGTCAGTACATCAGGAAATCATAACTTGTCAATTATTAAACCTTCTTTCCTAATTTTACATAATTACAAAAGCAACCATATAAATGGTGCGCAGCTTAATAATACATGATGATGTTTTAAAGATCTCTGAAAAAAGTTAATTGATTTTACAGTATTAGTGTAATCTATTATATAACATTAACATGCATAACAGATTGCTCTCACAAGAATAAGTGGGTATGATTTTGATTTGATTTTAATTAGATATATATTGTCTCTCCCATTATATTATATAAATATTATTACCATAAGAGGCTTTTTTGCATAATATTTGAAGGTATATTTTGCTCAGAAATTTTAAATATTATTGACATTAAACTACCATGTTGAACAGCAGCCAAAAACACACTACTTTTGATGTTAATTTTTGTTGCATTTAACAATGGTAAAATGTTATTGAAGGAAAAGTTAATTTTAATTGTATGTTATTTGAAAAACATGAATATATATATATATATGTTTATGTTTCTTAAATATATGTATATGGGGTTTTTATGTAGATTTCTTGTTTGTATGTAGAGTTCTTCTCTTCGACCAATGTATTCAAAACAAATATATACTGCTCTCACTTGTTTCTTCTTCATGTAAGATATAGTTATTGTTTGTTGGACAAAAGGTTTCTTCACCCTAATTTTCTTACCATTACAGGCTTTGAAGGTATATTTACTTTTCTAGAAATTATTTCTGCACAATTATTAATTATGTGACCTAGCATTAATAGTGGTTCTGGCAGCTAGGTGAGAAAGGGACTATTGAAAAAAATCAGGGTTTGGCCCATTTAGAGTATGATAGCAGAATTCTTCTTGTGATGCCATTTGGAACATAAACTGAGGAACTGCACCCAAAAGAGGCTTTTCAGAAACCATCAAACCATTTTATCATTTTACCTAGGCCTCGACTATCTACGCGATGTTAACAGATTTTCAACACCATTGGCTTGTATTTGATTCTGTTTGGAGATATAAAGGCAAAAGTCTGACATTCAACTCCCAAGTTTTAAGTTTTCAGTCTTTCAGTGTTCCCTAATTTTTTTTATATATTGGATATATCGAAATAACTCCATCCTTCTAACATTCTTTCTATTCTAAATGCAATGAGCCATGACCAAAGAGCTAATCTTAAAGGAATACATAGCAAAAATAAAACAAAAAGTGGAAAGAATAAAACTTTTAAAGTGAAACATAGTAAGTTATAATGGTTCCATTTTTATAAAATAAATCTGATTTCAATTAAAACCTCTGGAGGTAGACTAGTGTATATTATAATAAACGAGTAAATGTAAGGCGTGGGAAAAGTTCAGACATTCCTTCTAGCATATTGAATCAATTAATAGCATGTACAAGGAAACCCTGATTATTTGAAGGAGTGGAGAAAAATGACTTGATTCTTTATAAGTAGTGCAGACTATTATTAGTATTCCAGATAGAGTGTGTTCTAGGGAGTCCATCATATGCTTTGATCTCTCTGCATCCACAGCTGGAAACTTTGTGCCAGTCTCTGGAAGCAGCACGAACTGACAACAGTCACCTCCATCAGGAAAGTGAGTTAGTGGTTGCAAATGTTAATCAGTGGATCAAAGAACAAAAGTGAGTAAAATTGGGTCTTTTTTTTTTTTTTTTTTTTAATCTGATTTCATTTCCTATGGCCCCAAACAATTAAAGCATTCATAAGAACTCTCTTCTCAACTTACTGCCATATCTTTTATCTGAAGCTCAACAACAGGTTTTTATAAATATAGTGTTGAGAGGTTTGTACCATCACATTTATGTCCTTATGAAATAGAACAAATAAGAAAATAATAAATAATTTATCTGTAAAATCATAGTATCATTTTCTAGCCTGTTAATAAAGTAACTAAACTCTAAGGTTTGGGGTTTTTTGTATATGTTCTTATGCTTTATGACTGTTTCATTAGATTTTGCAGAGCTCCCACAATAAAATTTTAAATGCATTTTTGTCTGCAGTATTTATGAAAGCCCTTAATGATGAAAACTAATCTACATTCTTAAAAGTCAATATTTAAGTGAGAAAGTCAAGCCGGTGAGAAGCAACCAAACTTTATTTCTCATAAGATATATATATGCTTGTAATTCTGTACATGTTTATAGCCATAAAACTAAGCCTCACCTTCCTTTGATTATCTGAGTAATTTAAATAATTTTTGCTATCTTTATTATGAAACTTTAAGCAGCATCTATAATAATGTTTCTTGACAGGTAAAAATGGGTTGCTGAATTAGAGCCTATAATTTTTGAATACTTCTAAAAAACTATCCAACATCAAGAAGAGAGTTGAAATTAACTCGATAATTGAATGATCCTGAGTCTGTATCGCCATGCTAAGCAGTATGAGAACATCAGTAACATCAGTAACATCAGTGTGGGTCCAGAAGAAGAAATACATTATCTATAAAAATTGCGTGGGGTTATGTGAAATTATTGCAAATTTGTTATGTCTCTTTGCGAGCACCTTGCCCAAATATATAGAAAGGTGTTACTGGGAAAAATGAACAGTTTAATGAGTTAAACTATAGTATAAAATAATCCTTGATATGAAGGACTGTTTTCTTTTAATAACAAGTACTTCTACAAGCCAGTTGACTTCCTTTATAGGTCCCTTTATGTAGTCTGAAAAGCCTATAACTTAGGTCTCTAACAAATCTGATCAATTTAAAACCTTTTAAAGATAAAATGACTAATTAAAAAAATTCCATGTCTTTATCGACTGATTTCCCATTGACTAAAAAGAAAGCCCAAGACTGCTTTTGGAGATGTAGATACATACCTTATGATCAACCTCATTTAAAAAGCTCACTGACAAGGTCAGGACATCTCGTGTGCTGGAAATCACAACTCTAGCCCTGTAAATTCCTTAATGCATTGGTTTAAATGCTATGAGTCAACAATAGAATTATAATGGACTCCTTGGCAAGGCAAAAATCCTTAATTATTTTTTTTCCCTCACTTTGACTAAAATGTTTAGATCTTTGCCATATTATAAAAATGCCATGACAGTGTTTTCTGATTCTGTTTTACATCTTTAACACACTTGGAAAAATTCTCAAGTTGCATAAGAACTAATTAAACAAATGAATGTAACTTTCCTTTAATATAGGCATCATATTGCATGTTTTGGGGTTATATTTTTCCCCCATCTGTTTCTAAATTATATTTTTAAATAGTCTGTGTTTTGCCCAGGACACATAGGGTTTTGGAAGAGGAACTTCCTTTTATAATAATTTACATATATTTATAGTTCACATTGTGTAAGCAATCTTAAATAAAAGACATTTTTTATAGAGCAGAAAAGGAAATTCACAGAACTCCATTGATTGCTTTGGAGTTTTTATAGGGATTTTTCAAGTTCAGAAAAGTAACAAAGTATATGCAGTCACTATGAATTTTTCACATTTTGATTAAAGAGAAATCTTGGAATTCTTGGGGGGTGGGGTTGGAGAGCAGAAACTAACTCAGAAATAATTTTCAAATTTAGGCTTTTGGGAATGATAGAGGAAATCAAATTAAGTCTATGATATATATCATATCATTAGAAATCAATATAGGCAAACTAATATAAATTAAAAAAATTAAAATTAATAGCCTTGCCAGATTGGGTAATTAACTGATTACAGTGGTACAAAATTTATTTTATAGGTACAAATTTACAAAACAAATTTGTGCCTTAAGATTCCAACTTCCCTGATGACACTTTAGGGATATTTAAATACACAATTTTGTCACAGGTGAAAGCAAGCAGAATGTTTTGCAAAGCACTCTGCCCTCTCAAAAGGGGTTTTGTCTTCTTTTTTTTTTTTTTTTTTTATTTCATCTGTACTATATGGTGCCCGAGTATAGAGAACATTCACAGTTTACTTTTTCTGTAGTCAAGGAGGTGAAATAAAGATCCCTTTTGATATTAATTTCATTTTTGAATCACCTCATTGCTGGTTATCCTTCCTTACACCTTGTTAAAGTTTGATTTGACACTTCCAATAACCTAGATCAAAGATGTCATAATACATAATTGAAGGCCATATGGGACAGACTTGGTAAAAATTCATTTTGCCGAGAAAGGAACGCATGCACTTATCTAAGTGATACTTAACAGCAACAGTGCTCTTTTAATTCAGACAGAAATTTTGAGCAGATTGCCCCGAAAAATTGAAAAGTTGAGGTTGTGCAAGGGTGCATCAGGCCAAATTTGTTATGAGTTCAGTTATTTTGCAACATATTTTTACTTTCCCAAAAATATGGAGATATAATAACAAGTAAGTGACAAGGTCCTGAAATATAGATAACATTTGATTTATTTCAACAGAATGCTACACCATAGAGATGATAATGCAGGATGATTGGCGGTAAATTTTTTATATATTGTTTGCATTAAATGATATTATCGGTCAGATTTCAGAGTCAGTGTTTGCTTAGTGAGGGGCTGATGGAATATTGTTATTCTACTTAGTTATTCATTTATTATCTATTCAGCTTTCCAGATTTTATTTTATTTATTGCTGTTCCTTTTAGGTATATTTCTTTGTGGTGGGCTGCTTTTGTTCTCTTTATTATTCTTTGAGTCTATGATCTGTGGAGGTAATTTTGAACAAAATTAAGAGTGCTAAATCAACATTACCAATATGCTTGTATTTGCCTGGAATGTTAACTATCTTTTAAGATTTGTATTTCACATATAGTGTAGGCTTTTTATTGCAGAAGGTTATTTGAATGTCCTCTAAGCATTGCAGAATTGTTTATTGATCTAATAATTATATATATTTCTTGGAACTTCTAGTGCCTGTCCTTTTTTTGTTCCTTTATCTTAAAAATTTAATAAACAAAACATGAAAGAAAAAGAATTTTTATATATAAAAAAAGATGCATAAGAATAGATCCCTGAGGCTTTTCTATTTGAAAATCTTCTATATCAGAGTTATTGTTTATGGAAATCTTCTGTGTACAATTTCTCAGCTAACCTGCAGAAGTCTCTGTGGAGTTATCTATAAGCCCACTATCTCTGAGCTGTTAAGGAATATTTTATGATCGATAAAAATTTCTCCTGTAAATATGTTTCTCATTGAATTAGAGATAACATTGGTGTTGTGAGGAAGAGAGCAGTATTGGTGGAATGAAGCTAGATTATGCTGCAGTCAGACTTGTTTTCTGGTACAGGTATTTGAAATCCTTGAACATAAAAATTTCAAATAATCTTTGTTGAACTAGAATGTGTTTTTACACTTTCCTTTTATTTCTTCTTTGTTCTGACCACTGTAGGACCTATTTAAATTGAAAGCACCAGTAATTTTAAAATATAAGTACGTCTTAATTATTGATCAGGCAGATACTTTCAAGATCCTTCAGTCTTAGGTGTTTTGGTCTAGCTGTGTTTTTTTCAAACACAAATAGAGGTCAAGCAAAATAGTTTTAAATTGAGGGGGTTTCCCCCTTTTTTCAGTAGAACCTAATTTTCAGCTTTTTTTCCTATTCTTTTTGTACATTGACTATCTTGTTCCTTAATTCCCTTATAATTTTTTCATGAGGCATAGTTATTTCAAAATAGATCTGTGTGCACAAACAATATATACGCCTCTTCCTCATCATTCTTTATCAAAGAATAGTTTGAAGTATATTGTGTTGGTTTTGCACAGCCTGATTTTTGGTGGCAGAGGGGCCACAGAGGTGGCTTCTGTGAGAAGCTGCTGGAAGCTTCCACGTTCTCTGGCAGAACCAATCCCTGATAGCTCTGAAGACAGACTACTGGTGGTCAAAGCTGGGCCAGTTAGAGAGGTTGGTAATGCCTCTGTGATATTTAAGAAGAAAATTGAAACAAAGTGGGACACACACAGTTTTTTTTTCCTTCTAGTCAGAGAAGAGGAGGAAGTGAGACTGTGTGAGGGGGAAACAACATGGAGACACCCAGGTCAGTGGAGAAGGAGGAGAGGAGGTGCTGCAGGCGCCAGAGCCACAGTTCCTCTGCAGGCCGTGGTGAGACCATGGTGCAGCAGCTGTGCCCCTGCAGCCCATGGGGATCCACGGGGGATGCAGAGATCCACCCACAGCCCATCAGGGAGGTGCCCATGCCAGAGTGGGTGGGTGCCTGGAGGAGGTTGTGTTCCAGTGGGAGACCCAGTAGAGAGAGGAGGCCCTTGCTCCCAGGCTGGAGCAGCCTGTCCTTGGAGGACTGCACCCCGGGGAAGTGACCCAAGGCACAGTAGTCTGGGGAGGACTGTGTGCCCATGGGAGGGACTCACATTGCAGCAGATTTGAGAGAACTGCTGCTCGTGAGGTTTGGAGCCATGCTGGAGAAATTCACGGAGAACTGTCCCCTGTGGGAGGGACCCCACAGTATCACAGGGGAAGGACTCCTCTCCCTGAGCAGCAGAAGAAAACCTCAGGTGACAAACTGACCAAAACCCCAACCACTGTCTCCCTGTGCTTCCGGTGGGAAGGAGGGAGGGGTTGGGGGAAGAAAAGGTGGTTTTTAAGGGCTTATTTTACTTCTCATTATCCTCCTCTGACTCTGTTAGTAATAAATTCACTTTGTATGTCTAAACTGACATTTTACCCCTGTTTTACCCTTGGAGGGTTTCCTCCCAGTCCTTATCTCAACTCATGAGCCCTTAATTAGTCTTTCTCTTCTCTGCCCAGCTGTGAGAGGGTACAATGAGTGAACGGGTTTCATGGGTGCCTGGTGCTTGGCCAGTGTCAAACCATGACATATAGAGCATGTATTTATTTTCCATTTGTACTAAGATTTTTAAACATCTTCTCCTTACTGTTGACTTAGTTTTTGGCATTGGATAGCTTGAAGATTTTTCATTGTGAAAGTTAATTTTCAACCTGTGGCCTAATTTGGAATGGATTTTGAGTTTCTGAAAATACATGAGGATTTGTGCATAGATATCAGGAGGCTCTCAATAGTCATTTCAGAAGGATCCAAAATTTGTTTTTCTTTAGGAAGTTTTAACGGGAACTTCATTCAATGAGCAAACTCTTGGGAACTGCATGTGCTAAACTTTTGTTTTATTTCAAGAGCATGTATAGATACACCATATTTCTTTTGGGTTTTTTTAGGCTTAGTTCAGAAAACAACATTAACCATAGGCTTCTAACTGAGGTCACCATTTTTTATTGGTTCTTGGGGATGACCAAGATCCATTGTGAAGATGACTATCTGTTTCAACATCCTTTATTGTAGCTGTTGAATTTGTTAGAAATTAGTGAGGGAATAGCTCCATTAGTTTCTTTATGATGCAATGGAGGTTATAGTGTTGATCAATTGAATTCAGTCCTGAAGCTTTTATATTGTGGTCAACTGTAATTTATCTCGTCTCTTTCTCATTTTTTTAAGGTGCACAAGAGCTAACAAGAAGAGAAGTTTAGGATGGTGTAAATCATAAGTGTCTTCAGTATGATTTTAACATCTATGTCATTTAGGTTAACAAAGGTGAAATGAAATGTTAAAGTTGTTTTTTCTAAAATTTATAAGAACAAAAGCTACAGATAAAATGATAAATATTGAATACATTAAAATATAGGCTAAAGTTTTTTTGAAGAGGTTTAAGTAGCTTTCCATATGTTTTAGGTAATCAGATAATCTCAGTCCTCCTGGAATGTTCTTTGTTACATTTTTCCTTGGCTATGTAGTTCTAATCACTTGTGGTAGTATCACTCTCCTGACATTGCGTGATTTATAGTACTACTTTATGATCATTACAATGTTTGTTGGACTGCAGGTCCTAACCACATGGAATCCTCTGTATGTCTAAAAATCTGTGGCAAAGACAAAATAAGAAATCTTATTTCCCTGTCACTGCACATAGGCTGATTAAACTATTGCTAAATCTGTATTTCAACACTGAAAAGGAACAGTCACATAAGTTGTCAAATAGGCTTTCTAAAAAAAACCCATAAAATATTTTCAAACTAGTGGAAATTGTTGTGTATCATGCATGTATCATAATATGACTGTTAGCAAGATCCTTCCAACCTTTAAACTGTGATATGAAATGTTTTTTCTAATACTGATGTTGCAGAACGTATTACTCTAACATTGAATAGCCAATCAAGGAAAGCATATCCTATATCCAAGTCCAGAAGTGTTCTTATTCATAAATAATTAGCATTGTCTGCTTACTTACCTACATCATTTGAGGCTTCTAGGGATTATTCCATAACTAGAAAACCACACTGAAATGACCCCAAAGGCAGGTAAAGGTTTTGTGTGAGCAAAAGGTCATCTTTCCTAATGCATCATGTCTTTCCTTTTTGATTTTGGAATATTACAGACTGTCTTTGTTAATTTGTCAATGCATTTTATTTTATTATCTACTATTCTTATTTCTGTGTTTAAGTATTAAGTGTTCTGTAATTCTGTGCCCATGTTTATGGTAGATCAGTGTGGTGTTTCTTTATGAGACCAGACGACCGCCAATGGCAAAAGGAAAGAGCCTGCTCTCTCACCGGCTTTATTCTGGAGTCCTGCTCCTGCCGGCTGGAGCTCTTTCCCGGTGGCTCGCCAGTGTGCGAGAGCGAGCAAGCCCCATCTTCCCAGGGCTTTTTCCCGGGGGGACGGGCCCAGAGGCAGGGACAAGCCACTACCCAATTAGGGATAAGGTGGGAGTGGAACGGAGTTGGGTTACATTCCAGTGTGGGGGATGGGTGCAGCCGAGCAGGGACAAACCACATGATACAGTTAAAGAGGAACAGGTAAAAAACATTACAAATCCGATGAAACACACTATAAACCAAATTAATGCATTACAACAGATCAGGGGGCAATATGTCCCGCTCTTGAACTTTTGTTTAGTACAGGGAAAGTTTGTTACCATAAAATCATGGAATGTATTTGGTTGGAAGGGAACTTAAAAATCATCTGGTTCCAACCCCTCTGCCATAGGCCAGACCACTAGACCAGGTTCTCAAAGCCCCATCCAGTTGGGCCTAGAACACCTCCAGGGATGGGGCATCCACATCTTCTCTGGGCAGTGACTCACCACCCTCACTGAAAAAATTTCTTCCTAATCTAAACCTACTTTTTTTCAGCCATTCCCCCTTGTCCTGTCACTACAAGTCCTGTGAAAAGTTCCACTCCAGCTTTCTCGTAACCCCTTTTAAGGTATGGTGGACTGCTAAAATCTTTCCCTGGGACCTTCTCTCCTCCAGGCTGAACTCCAGATCTCACAACCTGCCTTCATAGGAGAGGTGCTCCAGTCCTAGGAGCATCCAGCTCTTTTATGGAGTCTCTCCAACAGGTTCAAATTCTATTTGCAGGAGCCCCAAAGGTGGACGAAGCATTCCAGGTAGGATCTCATGGGGGCAGAGTAGAAGGGGAGAATCATTTCCCTCAGCATTTTGGTCATGCTTGTTTAGATAAAGCTCAGGACAGTTATTTTTCTAGGCTGCAAGAGTGCATTTCCAGGGCATGACAAGATTTTCATCCACCAAGATCCCCAACTCCTTCTTCTCAGGGATGCACTCAATCCGTGCCACGCTATGTTTCTGCACACAGAGTATTTAGATGAAGAAAACTCAGGCACACGTAGTGATTCTTGGAGCTGTACTGTGTAGAGCCAGGAGCTGGACTTTGATGTCCTCGTGGGTCTCTTCCAGCTCAGGATATTCTATGATTCTATTCTGTGATTCTATGAAAGCCTGCCACTGGAGGGAAGGTCCTGTCAGAAGAGAACTATGGAGATACTGAGACTTATGACTATGAGAGGATTCTCAGAATGAAACCTAAACCTTTTGCCCATCCACTTCTGGCCAGTAGCAAAATTGTAGAGTGAAGGGGAGTTAAAAACTAAGGAATCATAAAGATGGAGGCAGAGTGAAAAAATAAATAAGATAATCAAGTAGTGTCACAGCTCACGTTCTGTTGATTATTAAATAAATGCTACTACCCTGATGAACTCTTGACATATTTCCTGTGACAAATAGACTGCATGGACCAAGCCAACCTATTTTCCAAGGGTTTCCAAAAGCACCATTAGGGTTTTTAGAGAGAAAGACAAATTTAAATACTTTTAGAATTTACTTAAGAGGCTCACTACTTCATTTTATTTTTCTGAATGGTATTAGGCAGGCACTGAAAAAGCCTTCAGGCACCTTTTTGAAATTCTCAGTGACAAATTAATAAAAACAATGTTAGTACTATTTTCTAAAAAAACACCACAAACATGGCAAAAGACTTTTATTGACTTCAGAGAAGACTACTGTGGTAGCTTTGCCCATATCCTGCATTTGATATTAATGGGATTTATTTGAAATCAGATTTTTGGGGATGGGCGGCTTTGGTCATATGAAAATAAGTTTGCCATTTTATTTTATTTTTTTGTCATTACTATAATTGAATAATTTTGCATACGGAGAGAAATAGGTTTTCATTCAGTCCACTGCCAAGGAAACAGAAGAGTATAAAAGTCTACATAGTGCACATTGAAAATGTCCTAGATAACAAATATGTTGCTTCTTGGTTTCTGACAGAAACTATTACATTTGTAGGATTTTGCCTAGGAAATAAGCTCAAGAGAGATTCTTTCAAATGTGTCAATGGTACCATTTGCAAGGACTTTAGGAAAAACCCTTGAGAAGTCCATGAAAAACAGAATTATGAATTTCACAACTGAATGGTAACATGAAAGTCTAGGATTTAAATATTTTCATAAGTAGGATAAAACCCAACTTAGTTTGTTATCGATATGTGTTTCCTAATTAATCCTATGGTGGTTAATGAGATGTGAGACCTGAGTGTATCTTGTCCATGCTTGGCCATTAACAGTTTCTGTCTTTTACACTCATAACAGCTGTTTTCAAACTAATTTTGATTAGAATTACAGGTTTATAACATCCTTGAGATGCATTCTTCCTGTCGTTGAAGACAAGAGCATTACTGTCCCAAGAGCATTGAGGAGGATAATGAGACCCTTACTTCCTGTCAGATTTATTTGAATTGACCAGTATTTTTAAATGCCCCTGTGTGCACAAACAGAGACATAGCCCTGATTGTGTAGGTTGATTTTCTTCAGAAACCAGGAAATAATTGGTAATCATGCACGTTCTTCCTCAAATCCAAGTTCCACCTCCCACCAGGATAAAATTAGTTGAAAGAGAATAAAAAGAACAAAAACAAGCACTAGAAAATACAACTTAAAATTGAAAGAGGAGAGGATGGTTGCTTCGGCTTTGATAAAATAAAGTCTTCTTTGAAGATGTAAATGTATACAGCTACAAGGGAAAACCATGATCAGTTCTCAGGTTCGGACTGCTGCCTAGGCTGAACTTGTACTATGCTTCACTCAGCTAATTTTACATTGGAGATCCAGCTGAGCAGTGGAAATAAAAAAACTATCACACTTCCCTGTTCTGTAAACTTGGCAGAGTCTTTCCTCTGAGCTCTTCCCAGCAGTATCTGTCCCAAGAGTCTCTGCAGTTGTTTGGATGGCGTTACCTCTGACAGCCAACGCTGGCTGACATAAAATGAAGAAAACATCTCTCTTTGAAATATGATCAACCCAAAATAACTTTAAACACCAAAGTAGCTCTTATGTGGAAGTGTTGAGTGTTTCCAAAAAACAGTAGTTGCTAAATATTTCCAAAGCATTTGATGGATATGCTGCTGCATATAATTTTAAACAAATCGGTTAATAAATTTCATGCACTAATTGAAGGAGATCTCTTCCTTTAAAAACATATAAGCTATGAAATCACAATCATACAAAAGAGAAAATAAAACATCCTAGAAAGCATTTATTTAAAACAACAAGTCAATTTGGGGGTAAGTAGAAGAAGATTAATTAACCCTTTTTCAGTTACTTAGCAAGTGTTACCTCAAAACACAGTACCATAGAAAAATGAAATATAGTGTAAACACATTTTCTCATAAATTTATTAGGAATTGCAGAATAGTATGAAATTATAACAGAATTCATGTCAATTAGTGCTGACATGAAACCATGAAATTTTGCTGCAAACAGCAAAAAGAAAGGTATTTTTTTCAGGACCTGATCCAGATCTAGCTGCAGACAAAGAAATAGGAAAATTCAATAGAAAACTACAGATCATACTAAATATAAAGTGATTTTAATGTAAACATATATTTAAGATAACAGATATTTTAAGACAATATATAAAACAAAGGACTGTTGTCTTTATTATCACATATTATTAAGAACCCGATTAATGATCTAATTGTTATTGTGCTGTGTGCTGTAAAGATAATGAACAAAAGATAATCCAAAACAAAGGCTATTTTAAATATCAGGAATTGTAGTCTGACAGGAGAATGAGCTATGTTGACTTAATTGCTAGCAAATATAGAATTCAATTAGGAATTCATATGGAAGGATTTCTGTCTTAATGGATAAAGAGATTACAGAAAACCTGAAGGATTTCTTTGCATGGGTCTTCACAGAGGATAATGGAGACATACTTTCCTACATGTAGTGAAGGTATCTAATGATGGAACAAGTCAAGAAATTAAATTTAAATAAATCACAACAACCAGATGACATTCACCCAACATTGACTTATTAAATAACTAGTTACTAAACTGCCTATATGGATGCATAAAATAATGTAATTTATGTATAGCATAAGCCTATATGTTTGTCAGTTTATATCCTTCTTGCCAAATATGTTACCAGAGTTATTCCCAAGAAGCCTAGATTAGTGAACTTCTTTTCAATATAAATCCTCGTCCCATTGCTGTTAGGTATTTTTTCAAGAGAAAGGTATGTCTTCTCGCTTTTAGGTTTTGCTTCTGCTGCCTTTTCATTAGTCATTCATTATTTGCTGAGAAATGTGTATTTATCTTTGGCTATTCTTCTGCACAATTGTCATGTTTTAGGCAGAGCATTCTCCAAGTTAGTACTCCTGCTAAAATCACATGCTGCTTCCCCTTCTTCTCCAGCTGGAGGAACAAAAGGCAAAGATCACAGGTTGAGATAAGAACAACTTCCTGGAAACAGCAATGTGATAAGAAAATTACCTGCAGCAGCAACAATATGAATAACTAAAAGTATAAGTAATGATTAATTACGGAAGGTCCCCAACAATAAACAATATCAGACCATTCTGCTTGACATGTTTTCCTGGCAGGAAACCTTTCTTCCCAGAAGAGAGCCCTTTCCCCCTGCCTCGGCAATGACATGAGGTGGGACAGTGTAATCTCCCTTCCCGTTACTGGAGCCCTGCCTTGTTGGAACCAGGACAATAAAGTGGGCTACATTATTCAATCCAGAGTAATTTCACTACATTACAGGCAACTTAACTATGTTTTATACTTCTGTGCTGGTGGTTACTATTCCATGACTACTTGAAAACAATGATTTACCAAGACATATCTTTCAACAATCTTGAAAGCTGCTAAGTTTCAAGCACTGACTATATCAAAAAGATAACCCAGTCTTCAGCAGTGCTGTCGCACTCTGGTCTTCAAAGCACATCCACAGGTCTGTCTTATCAGAGCTCTCCGCTTACCCTAACAGATTTTCTAGTAAAATTAAAATTTCCCTAGAAGCATGAAAAGGTATTTGCCATATTCTCTGATGTTCCATATTCAATGGTCATTTTTAGAATACTATGTCAGATATACAATAATTTCCTGAAAAAACAGATCCTAACAGTTGCCCTCATTAGTCATCCAGATCTGATCTTGAAACCTTAAAACAAAATGGCATCAACCAAAATGCTTGGCAACTCAAATATTGTAGCATATTTAAAGAGGAAAACAGAGGTTTTGAGATCCATACAGGTATAGTACATATATAGTGGTGTGAGAATTGTTTTATTGAGTTATTAAGTGATTTTTGTAAGATTTTTAAGTTATTTTTGTAATGGTTCAGTCCACTGTACCCCCCTGTGTTTGGTAATAGTTTCCCCCCTTATAAGTTGGTTGTTTAACCAGACATTTTCTGTCAGTCATTCCTTCCCTGCACCTGTCCCTGTCAGTTCCCTCCCTCTCCTCGTGGTCGCCCTGTCTGTCACTTCAAGACCCTTCCCTGGATTCTGGAAAGATCCAGGAGAGGTGTCGAGTGATAGGCTGGTGCCCGGGGAATCCCCTCCTGCCCTCCTGTGATTTGTTAATGGTCCAAAGGTTGACACCCCTGTTACCACCCCCATGTTCCCTGGTTGGCTGACCCGTTGTCAGCCCTCCCCCATTTATAACTGGCTGTCAAGCTTTGATGTCTGCTCTCTCTGGGCAGCAGTGGTCTGAGGCGGAGCTCCTTGCCGGACTCCCCTTAATAAACTACCTTCTACCCTGCTCAAGAGCGTCGACCGTTTTTCCATCGCTGTAGTCGCAACTCCATCAGGTCCACTCGTTGGTGTGGGGAACCAAAAACCCATCGGGAGGAGGTTACTCGCCCTGCCTGTAACCCCGACTGATCCTCGCTGTGGCAGTGCAGAACTGAGCTAGCCTGCGTGCCTGCCAGGCGTGTGAGGACACTGCTATATACATATATATATAATATACATTCAGGTATAATACAGGCAGTGGTGAAGCCACACCTCAAATACTGTCTCCAGTTCTGGGCCCCTCACTTCAAGAAAGGTGCTGCAACATGATCAGAGAGCAGCAGCAGAGTTTGTGAGCAGTCTAGAGAGTAAGTCCTGTGAGGAGTTGTTGAGGGACCTGGGGTCGCCTTCCATGGAGAAAAAGGAGGCTTAGTGAAGATCTTATCAGCCTCTATGGTTACCTCAAAGGAGGTTGTAGTGAGTCTAACACCCCCAGGCAACTAGTGACAGAACTAGAGAAAGGGTTGTCAAATACTGGAATGGGCTGCATAGGGAAGTGGTGGAATCACCATCCCTGGAAGTATTCCAGAAGTGACTGAAAGTGCCACTTAGTTCTATGATTTAATTGATATGGTTGTGTTCAGCATTGGACTTGATGATTTTGGAGTTCTTTTCCAAACTTAATGGTTCTATGATTACATGATTCTGTAATGGCCATCTACCTGCTCAGGCTTTAGGGGTTGTACTTAAATATTTGTGAAACTTTCATCTACTGTGTACCTCTCATAACAGCCATGACTGGCTGTAACATAGATATCTTTTATTTATTTTTTTTTATTATAGTGTTGTTAGAAATTGGGGTTTTCTTAAGTTTTCTAGTGAGGGACTAAATTTACTTATCCAATAAGATTAAAGTCTCTTAAATCATATATCTGAAATATTTTCTGCTTTCTCTGCTAGATGTTGTCTTAAACTTGAGTAAGAGTGTTTTTCATGAATTAAGAAAGGCATAACTCAGTGTGTCCTTTAAATTGCTTAAAATTATAATGCAGAAATTTTCTGTGTTAAAGACAATGTAACGCAATGTTGTCATCCAGTAATCCAGTAAGAGACAGGGACTTTTCCTTTTCTTCACTGATGACCCAGTGTCTTTTTGCTTACATTTTATTTCACAGATATCAACACACTACCTTGAGAAGGTTCAAATGTATAATCTCTCATTTTGCTTTGTAAAAGGCAGCACTGCAAATTTATTATTTCCATTTTGCCTTTTTATTTTAGGCAGGGGGAAGGGGTGGGAGGCGTAGTGTGAAGGTAATAGTACTGAATTAAATCATAAAATCATCAAATCATAGAATAGTTATCTGTTTATAGAAAATAGATGTTGGAGCATTTAGGTGGTTACACCAAAGACATTTTCTTCCAAATCTCCTATAGAAATATAAAACATAAATTGGTTTCTTTGGAGCAATATTCCTATAGCAATAAATATTTTTCTAATGAAAACATGCATTGAGAAAAAGTCCATGGATTTTTACCTGGCTTTTGGAGTTTTTTGAAATCACCAGCAGTCAATTTAGTTGCTCTAATCTTTAAACCTAAGGGTCTAATTCTGACAAAGTCTTTTGATATGTTTTCATTATTTGCCTATGATGTTTGCTTAGAGAGAACTACAGACTATTGCAACAGAAATTCATATTAAAATAACATTCATCCTCAATTTTCTGAGACCCAAAAAATTTGTCAGGCACTTATTCAGTGCACAACTGCATAACTCTGAAAATATTCACTAGGGGAAAAAAAAAAAAAAAAATCTTATTTCTGTACAGGACACATTATGGTCACTGCAGGTGATCTTTAAAAATGCAGTTAAAAATTTAGCATATTTAAGTTCCTCAGTTCCAGAGTAGCCATAAACCTATTTGCTATTTAGCCATTTAACACAATTATTTACTCTTCAAGAGATATACAGTTACTATAGCAACAGCTACATTTACAGTCCCAGAATAAATGGAAAGCCTAATCTGTCCAGCCAGTAAAGCAAAAAGCTTTTAAAAATGTAGTTTATCTGTTGCCTTTATAATAGAAATTAGTGGCACTCAAATTATGAACCATGATCTGGTTGCAGACTGCCAGCTTTGATCTTGAAGGCAACTGTTACACCCAGCTCATGGTTTGACTGCTTTTTCAGTAGCTTCGACAAGTGACAGTAATATACTCTTTTATTTTCTTCCTTTTTTTTTTTTCTTTAGACTATGATAAGATGACAGATGCAGACGGAATAAATGAGAGAATCTTTAGCTGACTCTTTTTGTGGTTGAAATGATCAGTAACCTAGGGTGAAAAAGAGGTACCTTTCACATAAAATGTTAATTTAATAGCAATGAAATAATAATAATAATAAAAATTAGAAGTAATATATTTTTAGAAGTGTTACAATTTTCCTTATAAAAAGATATAAATTAGAAAATTTTCAAAAGAGAGTTATATAACTCTCTGCAGGCTTCCTTACTGCTCAAGGAATCTGTGTGTGCAAGTTGATATGAATTGGTTTTACAGATTAAATTAGACTAAAATAAGATAACACTGTATTCAGCAATGTGCTTGCAAAATCTGCTTTACATTACCTTACATACCTGGGTTCTTAAAAAAAAAAAAAAAAAAAAAATTGCTACTAAAAGGATAGTAAGGCGATCCATTTGGACGGTGCATGTTTATACCAAAGATGATACTAAATAATTATTCTTGTTCCTAAATTACCAAACCTTATAGGCGTCTGCTCAAGGATTTATGTGAGGAACAAGGCTCCTCAATTTGATGCATTGGTCTATGCATCAAATCAGTGGAACATGATTTGCCCTCTGTGTCAACAGAGTCACTAAAGTTGGGTCAATCAATGCCTGGCTTGCTCTTCTTCTCCCCTTGTGCTTGCTTGATCACATCCTTGGGACAGGGGCTGCAAGGGCTCTCTAGAGCGCTCATCCCCAGGCCTACAGGTGTTGGTAACATGGTGTATCAAAGAAACACCTCAACAGACCCTTTTTGCTTGCAGTCATTAGTATGAATGGCTATGTTTTGGCCTTGAAATGGTGCATATTCTTGCTCTTCATAAAAATAAAATAATTTTTTAAAAAAACCCTTTGATATATTTTCACTGCTTTTGATATTTCAATGCTCTTAAAAATAATATTAATCCTAAAATGTTTTACCTCCAGCATTTGTCATTCTTCTTCCATTTGAATATATATAATCTTATGAGAAAAACCCAGGAAATTTCTGCAGTATAAATTACTGCCTCAGTTGATTTTCTCCTTCTAATTATTGCACAGACTGAAGAAGAAACTTTTCCTGACAGATACATAAAACCCTGTCTTGAAGTTTGATTTTCACTTTTTAAAGTAGTGTTTCTTAGAGCTTTTGTTTATGATGTTTTCAATAAAAGAAAATTCCTCTGTATCCTTATGCCAGGAAAGCATCTAGATTCATAGGTTTAAAGAAAGCTGGAATATTTGCAGGCTTAAGGGCTCTTGGTGGGAGTGTACATGAACCAGCCTCTTCAGATAAGACTGGAAAACAGTCAGTGTTTGCAGAGATACTGAAAAAATCTCTAATCAGTAGCATGTCCTACTACCAATATCTTGGTTACTGCATAGTAGGTAGATATTTGGCAGCCAGCTCATCTGAGATTTAAAAGAAACACAAACTATGGCAAACTATAATGTTAAGATTAAGCAAAAATTATCTTAAAACTAAAACCCTCCTATTTCTCCAATTTGTGAAGAAATAATATTGTATAATATGTGTGATTTTAACTGAAAAGATGTGTCAGAAGATGGAATCATTGGTTGCATCTTATTTCACAGATATTTTTAAAATTATAACAATTTGCTAAAAAAAAAGGTTATTAAGGAAGAATGTGGAATGGCACTTCGTGTTCTTCCAGAGCACAGAGCAGAACTGAATGAAAACAGCTGTAAATTAATAAATGTGGAAATTCGAATTCAGACTTCTAAATCCAAGAATTACTGAAATAGGGAACACACTCATGCAATATTAACTCTGCCTTCATTAGCAGCAGTCCAATCTGGTTGTAACGTGCATTTACTTTTTCATGGGCAGAACAAATAGGAAGTGTTTAGCCCAATATGAGAATTAATTAATTCAATCTCGAGGCTTCCTTGTAGTAATCAATGAGTTCTTCCTTCTTTCTTTTGTATTCTTTTCTACAAGGTTAGTGTTAGGTTTTAAAGTTGTTTAACACCATTCTCACCCAAAAACCTGGGCTTTGTTTTTTACTGCAGTTACAGTAATTTCAAACACACAAAAAAGGGATCAGTGTCTCCACTTTGTTTTCCTGTCCCCAGAGACTCAAACACCTCTCCTCATATCCACCCTATCCTCCTGTTACTTAATCATCCGTGTTCTTCTGAGAAGATTTTCCATGCATAATTCACACCTCTGCCCCTCTTCATCCATTCTTAAAGTTCTGTCTAAATTTTTTGCATATTGGATTTCTTAGGCGTAGAAATAAGATGCCTTCCCTTTTTCTCTTTTAACAGGACAGGTTTGAGCTGCAAATGTGCAGATCTGCTGAATGGCCTCTCACATGATTTTGTGTTGCTTCTGATGCTCAGCCTAACACTGTCATGAACTGGGAGAAGGCAACTCTGCTGTCTTCCACCTCCTGTGAGTGCTGGTTGGCTGTACTCCCCAGGTATTTGGTTTGTGTAGATGAACATGAGGAACCAGTGTTGGAGAATAAATCTTGTGAATTATTGGTTTTGACACTAATGAAGTAATTGTGTAATTATTTAGCAAGTATCTGTAATTGTGGTTGTAATTAAAAAGGAATTTAAAAACTACAACCAAAACCAGTTGATGCCAATAACAAATATGATTATATTTTTTTCAAATATGTGCAAAAATCTTGATACTTCTGACCCATAGACCAGACTGGGAAAGGTGAAAGAAGAGTGAGAAGATTATATGCTGGGAACTTTTTACTCAGATAACTTACATTTGAATCTATGACTGTAAGTTATACAACAAAGCCAAGGAAGTAAACTTAGGCTTTAGAACTTCAGAGCACATATAGAAATACTGACCCTTAAACAGCAGAGTTCTCAACATTAAATACAAGATAGCTGGGATTTCTCTACAGCGCTTCTCATATTTGCAATTTTCTTCTTTATCTTTGAAGGGAAAATTCTTCAGTCCTTGTTCTATCAAAACTGCCAGAATTAATTATTAATAGGAATTTTGTTCAATGAATAATGACAGAAATGGTGCCCTTTGTTCTCAACAATTATTTATTTTCAGTCTGTTAAACTCTTCAGTTATATCTTCTTACAGTTTTGGATCATGTATGCCTTAAATTTCCTCACATCATTAATCTCTCAACCTTGGTTGTCACACAAAAAAATATAACTTTTAGCTGCAGTTTTGTCTTCATCTCAGTTTCCTTTTTCTCAGTAGTAACCCTCCTTAGTCCTTAACTGTCAATTTTAGTTTCTATTATTGCTTTGAGGAAAAATACCATAATTATCTAGAGCACTGAATATGTATTGACTAGGTTAACATTTAGATTCAGTATTACAGATATGAATACTAGAAAAAACCTCTTCAATTCAAAAAGTTTAAATTACTTCTCAAATATTCTCATCTTATGTTTGAACTTTTAAAAAATATTCTGGAGAAAGGATTCATAGTTTAACTTATGTTTTTTCATTAGAGATATAAAATAATCTTGTCAGAGTCAACATTTTTCAATAGAAAAAAAGACTAGCTATTTGTCAACAGAAGCATGAAGACAGCATTCAGTAATAATTAGTATACAAAAATGACTAATCCTTTACATACACTGAAATTGATTTGGCAATTCAAGTTATTAACAGGGACATAAAGGCTCATCCTCGTACAGTCATGCTGATACCTTCCTCTTCTCTTATTGCCTTCACAGAAAAGTCAAATGTGGGGGGGCGCTTTTTTTTTTTTTTTTTCCCCCCTTATAGAAAATGGACTGGAGAAAGAAGTATTGCAGCTGAAAAATCCTTTTTAGGATAGTATAAAAGTATTTTTAAGTTAGTATAAAAAGTATCCTTAAGACCAAAGTTTGGGTTGATAAAAAATTTTGATTCCCTACTGGAGAGGTTCTCATTTATTAGCTAGCGCTAACAGAAACCATCCTCCGGAAGCACTATGGAAGTGCGTATGACTAATTTCTTGCAGGTACTTTCTGTATGGCAGACTCTTTCTGGAGTTTAAAACAGTAGAATCTAGCATGAGCACAAACTATTCTATGCCTTTTGGCCTGAGAGTCTGGGAATACCACCCAGCACCATTTAGTTTGCTAACACAGATGCAGAAATATAAACTGCTGGTCTGATGGTTCTAAATACTATCTGATCTATACTTTTTATTGCTACCACAGGAGGTGTCTAACTCCACCCTGGGTACTGTGGTAGGCTGCCTGAATGTGACTTTCAGTGTTCAGAAAATGTCTGCCCTCTTCATAATTTACCTTTTCTTATTGATTTGATAATTGGGTTATGCAGCATTGACTGTAATATTGCAAGGGTGGAATTGCGAGGATGGCAGACCACAGAGAGAGTGGAATTAGAAGTGCCTTTTCAGACATACAACAATATGCCTGAGGAAGCCTCCTGAAAAAGGAGAGGTTGGGTGTTGTATAAGAAGTCTTTTATCTTTTTAATGTTTGTGATTCTCTGAAAATAATATTCAAGGAAGTAGCTCTTATGAAAGACATTCTCAGATACAGCAAATAATGATATTGATGAGAACAAATTAGTTTCATGGTGGAAGTGTTTAAAAATAAAAGTTTCTTTGAACTCAGTGAGAACCAGATTTAATGAAATTTAAATTAAAGTGAATGGAATAGATATGTAAGAGTTAATCAACTGGAATGGCAATAATATGGAATAGAGGTTCTTTTCTTTGAAAGAAATTGCTTGAATGAAATCATCTATCTTGATGTTTATTGTTCTTTGACTGAAGCATGCAAATGTATATTTTGAAAGCCAAATTCTTATCCAATTAAAGTAAATAGCAAGTATTTGGATTTTTCTGTCTTTGAGATTGTCTCTTCTATAGGAAAGAAAATTGCCTGCACTCCTGTGAAAGTGCATTTTGGCAGCTCAGCTAGGTCCTTTTTGTTGTTCTACTAAAGCTGTTAATACATTGCAATGATATATTTTTTTCTTTCTTAACATAATTTCATATTTAGCATGAAAATAGTAATCTAAAGTTAATACCACTACTTTATAATTCTGCTAGAGTTTTCAGGTTGAAACAGAGTATAGATAAAATTTTACTTTTGTTGTGATAACATACTCTTTATTTGATTCATGACTGGCTGGAGGTTTGCCTTAAAATCATTAACAATCTGCCCACTCTATGGAAATAAAATAAGAGTAAGTAAAGTCTTGCATTCACTTCGGTGACATATGTACAATACATGGTTTTGATTTATTTTCCCTTTTTCTCCTGTGATGTTTGCAAATATTAGCCCCTCTCCTACTGCAACCATATTATTGGGGATGTCTTCCCTTAAAAAAATTACCTTACTCTATTTCTGGATTGAAGTTTTTCATATTTATTTTAAATTCATTGTTACTGCTGTGGTTACCTAATTTATGTTAGTAATACAATGATTTTATCTCATCAATGAACCGAATACACATAGATTATTATCATAGCAACATGGAAAAACTCAAAATCACAGATGACTGTGTTGATGGACCCTATTTTTGACTGACATGACTACAAGGCTAGACTACAGATTTATAGAACCATGTCCTGTCCCTGCTTTGTGGACTGTATCAGCTACAGGACGCAATTGTGTTTCACGTGGTATAATTCCTTAGCAACTTCGACCAATTTGTCTGAAACAGAAATTTGCACCATCTTAGCATCTAATAATTCCTGATAGGTTTTCATTCCATGAAAACAAATAATTTAATTTTGAAAGAATAGCCTATTCTGTAGGACAGCTTGCAGTGATGATAGAACTCTGCTACCTATATGAAATTCTGGCAGCAGATGCCCATACTCAAAAGAGTTGGCTGACACCACAGATCCTCTTTACCTCTGACTCCATTTTTCAAGGCTAACTGGCTTGTGGTGGTGATTTTCACTGAGGGCAGTCAGACACAGGCTCTCTAAGGCTCCAGAAGTTCACTATTCAGCGTGGCTTCAACAGTTCAAGTGAGAGATGTTGATAAAATTGTCCAGAACTTTATTCTTCATTGATTCCTTAATGGTCTAGGCAGTGTCAACAACATTCACATTTCAATTCAGTGCCTGTCCTAGGGTATTAGTTGCAAGGCACAGACAAATCAGAAAATGCCATAGAAAGGATACACAGTCCTCTTTTTTTCTAAGTCTCTAACCTCACCCAGTACAAAAGATCTTAAAAGTTGCTCTGCATAACACCATTACCACTATTTCAACTCTTCTGTTTGGAGAGGAAAGAGGTAGCACAAAACCCCAGGGGACTGGATTAGTGTGTACTCACATGCAGGAGAGGAATTAGGCAGTTACACAGGAGCAGGTAGTCTCCAAAACAGTTATGTGGAATATTTCACAGCTCAAGGTCTCAGCAGACTTGCTTTCAATAGCACAACAGCCTTTATAATCAGACTGGCAGCGGTCATGTATTCTGTAGACCTGATACCTAACTTCTACTCACACCAGAAGTCCCTCTCTCTATCTTCTTTCCTCATCCCATAATAAAATCATACAAATAAAATAAGCAATTGTGATTTACCTGTTTTAACCTATAAGTATTGGTGTTGACTTTAGTGAGGGGTGAATAAAAAATATTTCCCCTGAAAACTGATGAGCCTTACAATGCTTTTATTCCGGGTCCAGAAAATGACACCTGAAGTAGCAACAGATGCCCTCTGGGCTCTTCTAAAATTGCAGGATATCAGTTTGTCTTATTCAATCTGTTTGTCTTAAGACATCCCTGGGAGAAGATCTCTTCAATATTTCTATAATGAGAGCATATCTGCCATGCCACTTGCCAGGTGCAATTGCTGATGACCAAGTTAATCTCCTTGAACTGTGTGCAACATTCTCTCATCAAGGGGAAGTCATGAGTATTAACTGACTTTTTCTGCTGCTGGATTACCCTGATTCTGAAGAGACAGAAGCACAACTTTTTAAAGGCATAGCTGACACCATCTAAGATTTTCTGGAAGCCTCAAAAGATTGATGTAATCATCAGGACAGAACAGAATGAAACAGAATAACAGGAAAGGATTTCAGAAGAGGGCTCAGTAATGAGGAACATCAAAAGAAAATAAGATAGACAAAGAATAGGATTATTGATGTAAAAGGTAGAAGAGAGGTTGGATAGAAGAGGGACAGCTACATCTCAGAGATTTGATATCTTGCAGTTGATGTTAAAATCAGAACCATGGATTAGTATAATGAAGAGCAAGAAACAACTCGAGATATTGCAAGCGGTCTTAACAATTAAAGACCCTCTATTGGCTCATGTGTTGAAAAACTTCACAGAATCAAACAGAATCACAGCATCATTTAGGTTAGAAGGCACCTCTTGAGATTGTCTAATCCTGCTCGAGTAATGTCAGAATCATGTCAGTTAGGTGTTGAATATCTACACAGGTGGATACTCCATCACCTCTCTATCCACCTGTTCCAGCATTTGATCACAGTAACAATAAAAGAGTTTTTCTGTATTGAATTTCATGGGATTCATTTTGTGCCAATTGCTTACCGTTGTATTACCAGGCATTACTGAGAAGAGTCTGTCTTCCTCTTCTTCATTCCATTCAATCAGATATTTATACATATTGATAACAAATCTCTTCATGCTGAACAGTTCAAGCTCCTTTGGTCTCTCCTCATACAAATGATGATTATTCTTTGGTGATTTTTGCGGCCCTGTGCTGGGCTCACTCTAGTAAGTCCGAATTTTGCTTGTACTGCAGAACCCAGAACTGGACACAGTAGCCAGATGTCTTACCACTGGTGAGTAGTGATGATCACCTCTTGACCAACAAGGCAACACTTCCTAATTCAGCCCAAAATACCTTTCTTTGCAACAAAGACACGTTGTTGGCTCATGACACATGTTGCTTCAACATGCTGACCATCAATAACCCACGGTCCTTCTCTGCAGAGCTACCTTCCAGCCAGTTATAACAGTGTACTGGTGCCTGGGGTCATTCCTCCCAAGATGAAAGTGCTTACATTTCCCTTTGCCAAATTTCATGAGACTCCTTTCAGCCCAATTACTCTATCTAGGTCCCCTGTAGTGGCACTTGGACTATTGGTCACTCTTTCCAGTTTTGCACCATTGCAAATTTCCTGACGTGTACCCTTCTTCATCATCCAAGTCAGTAATGAAGGGTTTAAACAGTAGTGACAGTATCAGTCCCTGGGGTACTCACTACTGATTTGTTGCCAAACTTTGTGGCAATGAAGCCTATTGGAAGCAGATTTTGAGCTGAGCTTTAGTTTCCTCCAAAAGTAGTCTGTGATCCAAATAAAAATAGTAGTTGGGAAACATCATGGCATGTGTTTAAACAGTGTACTATTGTTCCAAACAAGTACAAGTTTTACTTCTCTCTTCATGTGATTAAGCATCAGGATATTGAATGTAATTTCATTTTTGTCTTATTCTTGTTTGATTAGTATCTATATATATATAGTGATCAGACTACTTCATTTAAACTAGAAGTGACTGTTTCTCTTTCTTTCCTTACACCGTGATGTAACTTTCTAAATTGTAGTGGTGTGAGAGTTGTTTTATTAAGTTATTAAGTTATTTTGGTAAGATTTTTAAGTTATTTTTGTAATGGTACAGTCCACTGTACCCCCCTGTGTTTTGTAATAGTTTCCCCCCTTATGAGTTAGTTATTTAACCAGATATTCTATGTCAATCATTCCTTCCCTGCATCTGTCCCTGTCAGTCCCCCCCCTTCTCCTCTTGGTCGCCCTGTCTGTCACTTTGAGACCCTTCCCTAGATTCTGGAAAAATCCAGGAGAGGTGTCAAGTGATAGGCTGGTGCCCAGGGAATCCCCTCCTACCCTTCTGTGATTTGTTAATGGTTCAAAAGTTGACACCCCTGTTACCACCCCCACGTTCCGTGGTTGGCTGACCCATTGTCAGCCCTCCCCCGTTTATAAGTGGCCATCAGTCTTTGATGTCTGCTCTCTCTGGGCAGCAGCGGTCTGAGGCGGAGCTCCTTGCCAGACTCCCCTTAATAAACTACCTTCTACCCTGCTCAAGAGAGTCGACCGTTTTTCCATCGCTGTAGTCGCAACTCCATCAGGTCCACTCGTTGGTGTGGGGAACCAAAAACCCATCGGGAGGAGGTTACTCGCCCTGCCTGTAACCCCGACTGATCCTCGCTGTGGCAGTGCAGAACTGAGCTAGCCTGTGCGCCTGCCAGGCATGAGGGGACACTGCTATACTAAAAGATAAAAAAAATATCAATTTCTCAGGATCCTTTCAGGATTTATAATAGCAATTATAATCCTGAAATAATCCTGGCAAATGTCATACATAAACAAAAAGATCTATTGAAGAATAAAATAAGCAAGACTGTACAATTCCAAAACAGTGAAATCCTATTTTAATAGATTTAAGAGAACCACAAATAGCATGTTGCCATGACCACCTGGGTGAATTATTTTCTCTCCAGGCTAGTAGTAGTGACAGTTCCTGCACTGTAATTCTTAGAAGTTTCTTATGCTTCCAATGTTTCTTGGGTTCCTTAACCTCAACTTTCCCATGCATAACTCACTAATTTTTCAGCATACTTCAGAAAATACCTACAAGAGAGAATTTATGATGTGAGATTTTCAGAACAGTTTAAGGAGAGAGCGAATATCTCCTGAATGCTGATCTGCATGGACATCATCCAGATACACAGTGATGCATGGTCCCCTCTGCCCCATCCCTGCTCACATTTGGGGTACCTCTGCATAGGGCAGTATAAGTCGTGCAAAATCTTAAAACAAGCTTTAAAAAATTTATTATCCTTTTTCCCCTAACAGTGTTTTTCTAAACAATTTGTTTGCACAGGATATCATTCTTTTATTTTTCAGCTTGAAAGGTACTCAAGATCTGAACTCTGAGCATCTCCCAAGGACTGAGCCTTCCTCCTCCTGAATTTGATAAGAAAGGGGGAGATGTTGCTGTGTATTGGTTTCATATTGTATTTCATTTTTATATTGGGTTTTGTAATGGTTTCCTCTGTATCCCCCTGTTACCGTGGAAAATGTAACTTTGGAAAATCCCGAAGTTTGTCCCTGCCCCTTTTCCCCGCCCATTCTCCCACATTGTCCCCTTCCTAAAATGTAATCCAACTCTTTTCTGCTCCCACCTTATCCCTAATTGGGTAGGGGCTTGTCCCCGCCTTTAGCCCCTTCCCTGGATATAAGGTAAAGCAACACGTGGAAAAGTCTCTTGGCTCTGGGGACTGGGATGGGGCCCCTGACCAGGATGTGGTGGGGCCACAGAAGAAAGACTGAAGAAAGCCCTGATTTCCCCCTGGATCAAGAGCAGACCTTCCTTTGCCATCAATGGGTATTTGCTCTCTCCCCTAAGGGAAAGGTTCTCGGCCACTTCTAGGTTTTGGGACCCTGAGGAAAAATCCTCCCAACTGTGGTTTGTCTCTCGAGCTAGCCGGAGCAAAAATGGAGCTGGGGCTCTGAGAGAGAGAGATAAGCCACAGTGGGGGAACAGGAAATAATCAAATTTGCATAGGAAATATAACTAAGATGTGAATACTTGATTGTTAATTTTTATACTTAATTACAGTGTAATTTTTGTGTGAAATTTTGTCAGAACTGTGAGTGACTCCTGTACAGCAGCAAAATTTGGTTCCTTTACAGCTTGTTTTGGAAGACACAGGGTAGCAGGTTGCATTGTACATGCCACAGGTGCTAAACAATATGTGGTTACTTTTGTAGTAGGGATGGGATTGAGGCCTCCAACTCATTTCACAATGGACTATTGAATACCCATCAGATGAAGCAGATTTTAGTCAGTAGCAACCTGAAATGCAATTGAACTTAATGACCTAGAGGTGCAAGGGTCTGTATCTCATTACCTCTTCCCTAAACCTTCCAGTCTCAGAGTGTTTTCTTCAGTCTTTTGAAAAGAAACATCTATTGTACAGACATAACTGCTGCTGAGTATCTTAGTCATTTAACTTTAGATTGTTGAGTTTCATTATTGTTTATGCCTTTGTCTCAAGCTGAATCATTTTCTATGAATCAGATAAAGCACTATCATTATGATATCATTTATGAAGGCTACATAATTGTAGCTTTTCTCACTAAATCTTTGAAATAGTGCATTTCTTCCATCGCTAAATACTAATTTATTTTCAGATGTGGCTATTACATTATTCTTTTTATTTCTCAAGGAAATCCTTTTTAAACAGACATCCTCTGTATTTTTCTACAAGTATCTGAATTGTTCATTAGTTTTAAAAGTAAGAGAAATTTTCTGAGACACACTTTATGAAAGTAGTTTTTGGTATTCAGGTAATTTTTCAAATAAGTTTCTGGTTTTAATAATTTGAGGAAGAGCTATATTTATTTTATACTTGACCTGAACAAAACCCATTGTTTTCTATAAAAGTTATATTTTCAATGCATATATCTAACCTGTCAGTGTCAACCAGTAAGAAATATTTTAGGCGCCATTAAACTAAAGCATCAAAGACATGGGAAGCTTGTTTCCCTCCAAGTAATATGTTTACATCCTGAAAGTGAAACATAATAATCCACATCCTTACTTCTTCTGAACAAAAATATTTTGTCTCATCCCTTAAGATTTCAGGTATATTATTTGAGGTGAATTCATGTGACAGTGAGCCAAAAACATTATTCAGTGACTAAAAATCCTAGTTGGAAAAAACATTTAGTGTAAATGTTTGTGTTCATCCCTCTTTGGAAATAAACAAAACAAAAAAAAAAAAACAAAACAAAACAAGCCCAAAAAACCCAAAACAAACCAGACCTCAACAAGCAAACAAACCAAACCAAACAACCAACCAAACAAACAAAAAAAAAAAGAAAGAAAGAAAGAAAGAAAAAAAAAGCTCTGCTTGGCTCTTTTTTGTGTGTGTGCTTAACTTCCACAAGATTCACAAACCGCTAAACCAGAAACATGCTCTTTAGAAGACTATAAGCAGTGGGAGGTCGCATAGATCAAGATGCCTGGCAGCTAAGAGCCCTCCTGCCAATGAACATTGGCACTAGTGGCTCCTTTGAACCAGGAACAATTCTAATGCAACTGGGATATTTTACCAGCATTTCCCTTTTTCTTTTTAAAAGTAAAGGAAAAAAACCAACATGCCCTATTGCATTTCAGAAAAAGATAAACATACCTATTTGCATACATGGTCAATTGAAATGATCTTAAAATCCCTGTATCTGCATTTTCTAAATAATCAGGCAAGTTAAAGTCTCCCTTGAAAGTGGAACAAACAGGAAAGAAATAAGCATTTCTAACTTGTACTTTTCATTTCCTTTACTTAATGTATGGATTTTTATTATGTTGACATCAACATTATCATTGTGTCTCTCAAAAGGATTTCATTGACTTGAAACCTTGTATCTGTATAAAATCCTGTAGGTGTAATTTTAATAGATATTTAGAATGATCAAGTATTTACAAGGCAAATGAAAATTCCTTGTCTTTTCCAAAAAATTTTAATGGTTTTGAATATGAGTATAGTGGTTTCCCAGGACCTTTTTGCCTCTGTATTCAGCAAGCCCTTCATCAAGAAGATAGTTTAATGTACAAAAAGAGTTAAAAAATAGTATTTTTATTTTTCTCCATAATAAAGTCATGTAAGATCATATATTGATAAGACTATCTGCAGAGAGTTGAATTATGTGAAATAAACTCCTTCCTTCTAAGCCATAGGAATACATTCCAAAATTGTTCACAAAAATCTGTAATGCTGAATAACAGTCAAAAAACTGTACTTTTGTTTGCAATTCTAGCAGAGATATTAAGAATTCAGTATATATTTACCTTAAACTGCCCTCTCATCCGTGAAAGTGGCCTCTTATGAACAGAGCTGAAATTTTTTGCATATGGAAACTAGTATAGTCATCATCTGTACTGTAGCTATTTTGTTGATTTGTAGAAAATTTTTGTTTCAATTAAAGGCGTTAATCTGGGCTGTTCCTCAAACTTTATACCTTTTTTTTTTTTCTTAAGCTATTTATATTAGCCCTTAGATTTATAAAAGTTCTCAACCATTTTTTAGTTGCAATAAAACTAGCAGGCATCACAAGACAGAAAACAGAAAAGGAAAATATATCCCACCCAAAAGAAGAATTTCTTATAAGTCAATCAATGGAATAAACATTATAGGAATTTTAGTCCAAGGGGGTTTAATTTGCCACATTTTTTAAACACTGAGGTTTGTTAGGGAATATGGTTGTGGGGAAAAGAGTGAAGGACTGCAATTCATAACATATTTAAAGAATGAAAGTGGTTTCAGGCTCTCAGGCATGGGAAGTTCTGATATGGTATTTTTCCCCAACTCCACAAACATTATTTATTTGTTTGATGTTAAAGTACCACATATAGAAAATTGAAACAGAATCCAAAATGTCTGTTGTAGACAGCCCAATTTCTACAGGGGTTAGTTCTTTGTAGGTGAATTTGTCTTTTTGTGTACACACCATCCTTATCTGATGGTCCCATTTTCTCATATTCCCTTGCCCCTTTTTATTTTTTTTCCAAGAAATATAGACAAGCCTTCCTTTTTTTTTTTTTTTTTTTTTTTTTTTTTTTTTTTTTTTTTTTTTTAATTCTTTGAGGATCTGCTTTGCCTTAATTTACAACCGACAACCTCTAAGTCCCATGTTGCAGTCAGTAGCATCCAGGTAAAGGAATATTTGGCTGGACTCTTGCTGGAGCTCAGAAAAATAGCCATGATATTTCTGAAGGGTCACTGTAGATCATAGAAAGATGTATGAAAAGCTTGGATAAATCCTCTGCTTGTGATGAAATAGTGCTTCTTTTGTCAGGATTGATTTGTCAAAGAGTGAGGTTTAGGGTTGGGATATTTTTTTTGAGAATATATTACCTGAATTGAGGAGAAAATTCAATATTGTTCAAAATATTTTTAATACAAAAGAACTTCCACATAGGAACATTTGCAGGGAGTCTTAAGAGGTAAGTGGAAGAAGACTGGCAATACCGTGGGTACAGGCAATAACAGCGATCTGATAAGGGGGATGGAGTTTCCGGGAAGATTTGAGCATGTAGGTAAAAAAAAGATAGAGAAAAGTAGTAAGATGAGAAGAAGAGAAAGAAGGAAAAGGTGATCAAAAGAATAGCGAGTGATAATTCTTTCTAGCTATAGCTCCCTTTTCATGAGCATTTTCTTGGAGGAGCAGGGCAGGAATGATATAGGAGCAAGGCAGAACAATGTATTGTCCCTCTAAACATTCCTGGTCTCACCTGATATGAGATAAACTCTCTCTTCTCCTGAGTAAATTGAATCTCTTTTTCAAAAAAAGTATGAACATATCATTTTCCTCATCTGGAGTGTATTAAAATTTGCTGGTGTAGGTGTTTTAAATGTCTCCTTTTACACGTGGTTTACTCATATATCCTAACACACGTTAGGATACCAGGAGCTCCTGAATAGTGTTTGCACAGATCTTTATGTTATTCCTAGGACAGAAATCATCACTGCTCCTCTATGTAGTCAAAATATAGAACTAGTATACAACTGATATGTAGTTAAAGGACAGAAAAATATGTTTTACTGGTTCTTTGTAACTGTAATTAGGCAGATAAATAGCAAAATATAATGAAAGAACAGGAATAACTCTACTCTTTCATTTTATCTGTGTTCTTTCTGTATTTGTTGAATGAAAAAAACTCCCTTAAATTTTCTTTCTTTGAAAATATCAGTATTTCATGTGACAAACCCACTATTTATTGAAATTTTCAAGAATTTTGAGGTGATTGATCATAGAAAATTCATAAGATATTTATAAAATCATCTGGTGCAAAGCCTCCTGAGACCTCACCCTCTGTTCCCTTCAAGCATCTCCTAAGGTTGCCAATTCCATTCTGCTTGTTTTTGAATTCTCATACATGTATACGCTTCTGGAATCAAACTAAAACTACTGACAGTATTCTACTTTAGAAGAGATTTCTCATCATGTAGATAGATTGTTGTCAAAGATGCAAACTCATGCCATAAGAGGAAATGTCTTATTTCTGTGATTAAGTATATTTTTTGTTAATAACTTTTCTATGCATATTACCTTTACCATGTGAATAGCTTATGCAAACTGATAAGTTCAAAAAAAATAGATCATAATGTCTTTTGGTTTTACAATGCCCAGTATATATATATTCATTGCAATATTTTGGTATGTCCTGTGCTGCTTTTCTTGTATTTGTCTATCGTGCCCAGCTGAAGAATGTAATTAAATGCAATCAAGGTTAAAAAGGGAAAAACAACAAAGAGAGGAGGTGGAAGAGGACGATAAAAAGAGATTGATAAATAGTACAGGCACTGCCAAGTTAGAGAAGAAGAACGTGGAGCTTCTGCTCCAGGTGCCAGAGATGAGATTCCCCGGTATCCTATGGAGAAGACCACACCAGAGCAGATATCCCTACTGCTGCCCATGAAGTAGTTAGATATTTCCTGAAGGAACTGGATCCTTCAGGCTCCAGTTAGAAATATAGTAGTTAGAAATATCTACCTACCTCCTAAGCTTCTCTCCATGTGGAGAGCCCATGCTGGAGCAGGTTTATCGTGAAGAACTGAAGCCCTTGGGAAAAGCCTACAGTGGAGCAGGGAAAAGTATATTGAGGAAAAAGGGATAGAAGGAACTGTTATGGATTGATTCCATTTCTCATTTTCCTGAGCTGCTCAGGAGGTGAGAGTAGATGAAACTGGAGTGAAGAAATCAAGCTGAGCCTGGAAGAATGGGGGAACAAAGATGTTGCTTTAATATTTGTTTCTCACTATTCATATACATTTTCATTGTAAATAACTTAATTTTCTCCTGTTTTGTCCATTATGGTAATTGATAAGTGATCTTCCTGTCTTTTACCTCGATCTATGATCTTTCTTGTTCTATTTTTTCCACCTGTCCCGCTGAAGGGTTGTCCTGGGTTGACTTTTTGATCCTTGTATCTCCAATTGTCTGTTTTATTTGTGTTGGGTTTTGTGTTCCGTACCTCCAAGACTGATTCTGAGAGCAAAGCGGGGGGGAAGAAGAAGCACTCAGTTTGTTTGCAGAAACTGCCTTCACTCCTCCACATTCTGCTCCTGGACAGTGTTCGTCTGAAGCACAGATAGACAGCGGGACAGAGATCTCCTTTGCTTTTTGGTTAGTTTTTAGCTACCTGAGGCAGAGAAGTTCCCTGGACTGTTTTTTTCTCTTTTTATTGGAACTGTTTAAACCTGTCCTGGACTGAAAAACCCAGAGAGATACCCGGGGATCATGCCTGCGACCCACCGGGCTCTGGACCTTAGCATTTTCCAGTGCCAGAAGGACTGATGAGACTGGGTGAGTTGAGTTACAACCCACAGCAAGGACTTTTTCTGAGTTTGCCACCCCTCTTCAGAGTGGTGAGAGCTTTTATTGCTTCGTATTATTAATTCTTTATGCTTGTGGGCACTTTGTTTGTTAAATAAATAGTTTTTACCACTTTTCTCTAAGGAGATTTTTTTTTCCCCAGACTGATTGGGGAGGGGCTGTTTGGGTTTGCTTTCCAGAGGGATTTATCCAGAGTTTTTCTCCAAAATTTGCCCTAAACCAGGACAGGGGTAGAATAGAGCAAGTACCTCTTGGAAGTTTGACTCTTTGTTTAACCCACCGAAATCATGAAAGTTATTTACAAATCTGTCTATTGCAAGGGTTGAATAGGACATTCCTTGGTTTTGCTGGCCATTTTCCTTTCTCACTGTTGTTGATAGGAGCTGGAGATACTCCTTATACTTCTTCATAGTAAAGTAAAGGAACCTCCAAAGTGTTGACATTATGTATGCAGTGCTCATATTATTTTGTAAATTATTTAATCAAAAGTAGTTGCTCAGCGCTCAGACAGTATCACCAGACTGAACTATTCCTGTTTATCTGTAAGTCATGTTTTCAAGTTCTTCTTGAAGTCCTCCCAGTGATGTACATCTTCTACAACAGAAATTAATTTCCAAACTGATTCTCAGAAGACAATACATGTTATTTAGCTCACTATCTTCCATTGTCTTCCACAACATGACATTGCCCTGCTTAGTTGTTTTCTCCACTGTATTTCACTCAGTCTAATATTCAAAGCTGCTGTTGTTTTCTGGAACTATGATACACAATTGATGTTTACTTTCCCCTGATAGAGGAAAGAGAAAAAGAGGTAGAGAAAAATACCTTGCTAACAGGAAAAATAAGTTATTTTGGATGCTTTCAGTTTGGTTTCACTATATAAGGTAAAAAAAAAAAAAAATCTCAAAACTACATTTTCATTAAATTGTTCAGAGAATGTCCATAGCATTCAAATGACAACTTTATAACCTTTGACCTTACCCTTTATTGTTATGATATACTGCATAATTATTTTATTGGCATTCTTTTATTGGATTTTAGAATACTATTATGCTGCTTTGTTGGCTGTTTCATTGCCTCGAGTAGCATAAGCCACAAGGCCTGCAGTGGATTTTTACAATTTAATTAGTATGCTGCTGTGCTGTTTTTAGAGGCATGCTGCTATGGTACCTTTAATTGAAATCTTTCTCTTATGACTGTGATAATTATATCATCCTGATGCCTTTAATCTGGCACCATTATGTAGCATGTGGCTGTGCTGCATTAACTTCTTGATATTAATCATTTGGATTAGCACCAAGGGATAATCCAAAAGTAAGAAATACACTGGCTCCCTAGAAGGAATATTTTTTTGTAAGGCCATGAATACATGCCTATGGCATACTCAAAGATATCACGATAAGCACCTTTATGTTACAACTGTTTTTAAAAACCTTGGAATAATGTATCTACTTGGTCTTTTCCTAAATTTTCTGTATCCCATGAAAGGACTTTTTTATGAATTCCAAGAAACTTCATCTTTTCTCCTGGGGAAAAAAAAAAAAAAAAAAAACAAAAAGAAAAAAAAAAAAAAAAAAAAAAAAAAAAAAAAAACAAAAAAAACAGTCTCATGGGCTAGTAAATGCATGCAAATTGCTCTTCATCAGTTCTTTTGGATATATCATAAAATACCAAATATTTTGTACAAAAGTTGACAGATCTTTTTCATGTTTTCCTCCTGTTTATTTTAATGTATTATCTCAGTGCTATAGAGGGCATTCCATAAACAAAAGAGAATTGGGAAAAAAAAAAAAAAAATCATGCTTTTAACAGATTTAGTAGCTGGAGACAGGAGATACAGTAAAAATATATGCACTATAATATAAAGTGCAGTTGAAGAGGATCATCTTCTGAAAATTGATGATTCTTTTTATAAGTTCGTTTTCCTTGATCTATTTAGTGCTAAGTCTTGCAGAAGTAGCATCTGTGGGAGGTCTTGTAATGAACGGAATGCAGTCAGTTAACATATATGCTGACAAATCTGAAGGTGATGTTGTTATATTGGAGGATGCAACAGGAAGAACCAGCAGTGCTGATATATTTTTGTATCATAGAATGGTTAGGGTTGGAAGGGACCTTAAAGACCACATAGTTCAAACCCTCTTGCCATGGGCAGGGAACCCTCCAGTACACCAGGCTACTCAAAGCCCTGTCCAACCTGGCCTTGAATACCCCCCAGGAATGGGGCATCCATAACTTCTCTGGTCAACCTGTTCCTGGGCCTCACCACACCCACAGTATAGAATTTCTTTCTAATATCTAGCCTAAACCTGTCCTCCTTCAGCTTGGGGCCATCGTTCTTTGTCCTGTTACTAGATGCCTTTGAAAAAGGTTCTTCTCCAGCTTACTTGTAAAATCCCTGTAGGATTTTATAAGAGGAAGACTCATATAAAGTTTCCCTGGAACCTTTTCGTTTCCATGCTCAATGGCCCCTACTCTTTCAACGTGCCTTCAAAGGAGAAGTGCTCCAGCACTCTGGTCATCTTCATGGCCCTGCTCTGGACTCACTCTAAAAGGTCCATGTTCTTTAGTGTTGGGGGGCCCTCGCAATGGCAGAGGTATGGTGGATGGGAAGAATCATGTCCCTTGACCTGTTGTCACGCTAGTTTTGATGCAGCCCAGGATGTGATTGGCTTTCTGGGCTGCCAGGATGAAGCCAAGTCACGTTGGGCTTCTTGTCCATGGACATGTCCAAGTCCTTCCCCCAGGGCTAGTCTCAATCTATTTTCTACCCTGCCAGTATTTGTGATTGGGATTGGCCAAACCCAGGTGCAGCACCTTGTGCCAGTTCCAATACTGACCTCTGAGGAACACCAAGTGCCACTGCACTCCACTTGGACATTGAGTTGTTGACTGCACGTCTTTGAGCATGACTGTCCAGACAATTCTTTATCCACTGAATGGTCTGTCTGTCAAATCCATGTCTCTCCAGTTTAGAGATGAGGATGTTGTGCATTCGACTAAGGCATACTTTTTTGCTACTATTGTAAAACTGCAGCATCTTGAATCTCCATCTTAAATTGAATAGTCACACAATTGTAGATCAGGCTTTTTTCTGACAAACATGGTATTTCTCTATTTCAGATATGAAGTTCCACAACATAGTATATATGTCTTGCCTACAGGATGTGTTGTTTCAACATGATTATACTCATAATAGATATTTAAATTTGGATACTATGTGGTGATCTTCTAAGTGGCACTGATTTTTTATGACACCTGTTTGCATTTGTATGAGTTGCATTATTTTTCTATTGGTTTCAATAAATATTTTGGTGCAAGATACTTGAACGAATTCTCAAAACAACCTCTTTTTGCAACTATGAGACATGTCTATTAAATTGAACTATTAAATAAATTCAGAACTTGTATGATATAATACAAACTTGGAACAATTTTTCAAATATCTGGACAAATTTCCAATAGTACAAATTGATCTACATCTTACACTGCAGACCCAGCTCTTTGAGCAGAGACTTGAGAAGCAGGGCTTCTCTCTGGAAGTAGTATTTTAAGATGTATTTTGTTAAATGACTTGTTAGTCTGTGCTGACCATGAAATAAGTAATTTACTAAGTATTTCCAGAGCTGAAGGAATCAGAACTTGTGAGGTTTTTAAGTAACTCTGCAGAGAAAGCGGTCCTGGTGGACAACAAGCTGTTCATGAGCCAGCAGTGTGACCTTTTAGGCAAGAAGGTCAATGGTATCCTGGAGAGGATTAGGAAGGGCATTGCCAGCAGGTTGAGGACAATGATCCTGCCCCTCAGTCCTGGTGAGGCCTCATCAGGAGTGCTGTGTCCAATTCTGGGGCTCTTCAGTTCAAGAGGCACATGGAGATCCTGAAGTGAGCCCTGCAGAGGACTACAAAGATTATGAGATGCACCTCACTTATGAAGAAAGAAGACTGAGAGGGGATCATATCAATTCTTACAAGCAACTAAAGGGAAGGTGCCAAGAAGATGGAGCCAGGCTCTTCTCAGTGGTGCCAAGCAGTGGGACAAGGCAGCGGGTAGAAACTGAAACACATGAAGTTCTGCCTGAACATGAAGAGGAACTTCTTTACAGTGTAGGTGACTGAGGTTTTCCACAGAGGTTCTAGAGGCTCCTTCTCTGGATATATTCAAAAACTGTCTGGACACAATCCTGAGGTAAAGTGTCATGGGAAAAATAATGCATTTTTGGCTTCTTGCATTGTATTTTATCAGGTTATGCAACGGAAATTCCCCTGCACACCTACAAATGAGCACAGAGAGAACATGGCAGGTTGGATAACCCAAATAATAATCTCCTGGGATATCAGGCCATCAAAGGCCTGTTTCCACAAGCCCAGAGGAGCACAAGGGTACATGATTGGGCAGGGTAATCTCAATATCCAGGTCAAAGAGACAAAATCTCTGCCTGACCTCTCCAAGGGCTGTTGCAGGGGACTGTCAGCACTACACAGCCATAGAACACACAGCACCGGCAGTCAGACATAAGGCTCTATGGGCCACTTTAGATCAAGGGGCATTGAACATATTATGGGATGCATGATGGGAAGAGCATTTGGGATTTTGGCCTTCTTATTGGTTGCTTAAAGAAAAAAAAACAAGGCCAGAGAAAGAGAGAGATTAAGGTTTAGGGAAAGAAAAGCAGAAAAATAGGGGGTTAATTGAATAATTAAGGCTGGTCCTGTTTGAACAATTACCTGGTCAATACACTTGCCTCTCTGTGGCCTCATCACTGTAGTCTGTCCTGTGTTCTCAATTTAACCCAATTTTTCTTTTCATGGCTGAAGAGCTGACTGTATATGTGTGAATGTATAGGGTGTGCCAGAAGCTGGAGACATGGGTCAGGGGAGTCCATGTGTTTAGGGTACCAGAGACTGAAACAGGTGAATCTCCATTTATCAGTGTGTGGTTGCTAGTGAAACCAAAACTGGTGAGTGGGATAATTACCCAGGGTGCCATGTCTGTCTCTGAAAGTAAGGCAGCTGGAGGAGTTAGCTCAATATACAGAGATATCTTTTGAAATTGTTATTAGTAGGAAGGCTGACAGAAGAGAAAAATATGTTTTACAATATGATGTCATTATGCCAGCTAAAGACAATCAGTGTAAAAAAATGTTTACATTTTTATAAAAACTTTGGTTTAGGTTAACACATTCTCTCAGCAGTACTGTTCAATCTCACATATTTTCAAAACAATATTTCAGTTAAGGTTTTTTGACTTTGATTTACTGTTAAAAAAAGTTAAGAAGTGGCAAAACTGAATTTAGACAAATGTGACCTGAGTCTTACATATAAGATCAACACATGTGAGGGTGTGACCAGTTTATGCTTTGCTGTCTCTTTCTTATTTCCATCCACTCTATTCAGGACTTTTTATCTAAATTCAGCAGCTACAATATAGTTAATTTTACTTGTTTAAGAGTTAATGATATAGCTTAGATGTAGGTCTGTGTTTTTATAGGTTTTCTAATTTTTTTTTCTAATTATTTTTTAATTGCTTTCATGTGCTTTGACTAGGGATGTGGTATTAAGACAGTCTGGCTGTTTTAGTGCTTAGGTAGATCCGGTCTATGTTTCTGGTAGTACAAACATTTTATCCTTAAAATAGGATCTACTTACAGGGAACTCATATACTCAGTGAAAAATCCATTACTGTACATTTGAGTTTAAGAAAAGCTAAAATCACTTCATTTATTTTAAAGAAGAAAGAGAGAAGGCTCATTTCTACCACCTCAGAATAATTCACACTGACACATTCTTTTTTCCACCTGGAGGTGTTCACCCTGTCCTTTAGTTTTAATGACATCAGGTGAGGCTGAGGAGATATTCAACAACTGAAAACTCACTGTCAGCATTTGCTAAAATGTGTTATAGATTTTTAGCCAAACTATATAAAGAGATCAAAGGTATTTTAATATATTTTACAAGAAGTAAGGACACATCCACACACAATAAATTACTTCTATTTTGATGGAAAATACACATTCTTATTCATATGTTTGTATGGGTGTACTTATGGTTATATGACAAAGTAAATTCATATAAACACAATATTGTAGCATGGGTTTATTTATAAGCATTTTATGTTTCACTATTTGCATGTGCGTGTGTGTCTGTACACATATATATACATAACATGCTCTGTATTTGATCTACAGATGGTAAGACAACATTTTGTACACTTGCCTAAGTGCTAAAAAGAGGAAATCATTTACATTTGCACTCTAAGCTGCTGCCAGAAAAGCCTTTCTACATCACATATTTCAATCTGCTGTATGCATGTGCCTGCATACACATCTCAAATATACTATATCACTACCACAACACCACTGCTTTTAGAAATTATGATTCCTTTTTCAGAACTTATTTCTGACTGAAAAGCTCCATTTTTTTCATGTGTTCCTATCAGATGCACTCCAGAAAACTGGGGAATAACTACAAAAGCCTACAACCTAAATGCTACTTGTGTAGATTTCTTCAAGAATAAGATATTGACCAACAAGGGGGGGGGGGGGGGGGGGGGGGGGGGGGGGGAGTGAACAGGGATACATATTTTTTTGTGTTGAATTTTTTAAAGATAAAAATACATGTTTAAAAATTTGAGCATACTAACAGTTTGCATCTTTGCTTGAGATTTACAAAATATGGAATCAGCTACAGAGAATAAGTCATCAGTAGCTCTGTTTATCTCAGTTACAATTAATCTAAATTTACAATAGGTAAATTTCTACTCTGAGGTCCTTTAGCTTGAAAATACTGTTCAGTCTCTTTCAGAACAATTGCAGTAGAAACCCAATTGTTCTTTCAACTGCCTGTTGTAAAATTCCAGCTACCTAAGCTAAACAAATGCAGCTGAGAGCTGTTAGATGTGTTTACCCAGAGCTTTTCAGAGATCAAAGGGGGGAAAAAAAGCACATCTGTATATTGAATTAAACTTTTTACTTTACTTGGAAATAAATTTTTTTAAAAAGGATTATTCCTTCCTCATGAAGTTTTCCCCAGAGACCCCCACTTTTGAACTGTGCATGTACAATTTAAGGCACTTAGCCTTAGGAGGGGCCACCTCCTGCTGTAGATGAAGAGCTCGACACTAGGACTTATGTTAAATAGAGGCATGTAGCTCCTCTTCCTTTGGGTCCTGCTTTTTGTCCTGTAACGGGCATTGGAATCTTTGGTCACCATTCAGATTCACTTTTCTTAAAATGTTACCACCTGTAGGCTACTGTTACATTATTTCTTTGAAAATCCTGAAAACATGAGGGTAGTTTTGTTCAATTTAGCTTTACTGGGGGTATGTGGTTTTTCAGACAAGAAAGGAAGTGCTGTTTTTCCCCCTTGAGATGCTATTATGGCCATGGGCATTTTTATGTCTGTTTTTAAAAAGTGAACTTCACAAAAATACAAAAATGCCCGTGCCAGAATAACATGTTTTATGCTTAGTGTGCCATGAGGAAAACGGTGACCTTAAGGTGGTATTCTGTTTGTGCATACATTTCCCTTTGAGCTCTACAGAAGAGGATAGTGCACCACTAAGTCCTGATTTGGGAACAGCTTTTCTCTCCTCACTATTTAGGGCAGAGACAGAAAGTGTTCATATTCCTTAATGACACAGTCTTTTAGACTCAAAGCAGGTGAATATAGACAAAAAATTGCAATGTCTCTTGGATTTAGGATATATTATAATAAAGCACTTGATGCCTGAGCAATGGATGTATGCTTGGTGTGTGTTAACACCTCATCAAAAGCAAGGACAATAAGAAATGTAGGCTATCTGTGAACTTGTGATATACTGATTTGAAAGATTAGGTCAAACATTAAATAATTTACAGTCACTTTGTTGTAATCAGCTATTTCCAAGTATAAAAAGAATAATATGTACCTAAACAGATTCTTGTTATGTGTTTGGATTAGCAGAGAAAATTTAGGAAGATGAGGGTGCAAAATCCACTCCTCATTGGTCTTACTGCAAAAAATGGTAAGAGACACTTTTTTCTTTAAGAAGAAAAGGATTTTTTTGTAATTGTGTAATATGCTATGTTAGTTTAAGAGTATAACATTAGTTTTCCAGTAAAAATTACCATTTATTTGTTAAGTACACTTAATTCTTGATTGCACGGGGAAACTTTGCTCACCTTCAGTCTGTTTATGCATATCAGTGAAAATCATCATACCAGAAGAATCATGAATGTAAACAAAAATGAATTTCAGGAAAATTTACAGATTCCAATCTGGTTATGCTCTTTTATTCCATGTGACCAGGTTTCAACAATGCTTTTTATATACATATTCTGTAGAACCACATTTTTGGCTTTATAATTTAGCCTTTCTAATAGCTAAACTATAATAAGATTCCAATAGATAGCCTTTTTGTTGTTGTTGTTGAAAGAAACTGTGTGTAATTCATTATACCTAATTTTGGTGGAGTAATTTGTCTTTTAGGATAAACCCAAAAAGCTCTTTCTGAACAAAATTTAACCGGATTAATCCAATGACCAAGCGATCTAGCACTTATAATGGGTGGGATACATGTTTTCAAACCTGTGCCAGAGTTTATCCCTCCTTAAAGCCTCTCTGTGTCTCAGAGAACACAAGCCTCCATGAACATGATGGGACCCATGACCCTTATTCATCTTTAGCCTCTACTCGCATTCAGCAGCAGTCTTGGCATTCTGATAGAGAATGAAGAGAGGCAGTGCTTCCCTCTTCATTCCCAATCGATGTGCATGTTTCTAAGAGGCTATGTTTCTGGCAGAACAGACAGTTTAAGGATAAGAATGGATTTTCACCTCTGTTGCAATCACAGTGATGTCCAGGATTAGGGAGTGTTTTACCTTTTCAGAAGAAGTTCACTGTTAAAAAAAGTTGTACCAAACAATAGTAACTTAATGTGAGGAAATGCTCTTTTGCTAGTGCTCTGAAGGGGCATGGCAATAAATTTAAAGCCATTAGGTCAAAAAATTCCTTCAAGTTTAGACAGAACACTGAAGTAGCTGTGTGATTTTTAAGTTAAAGCAGATTTCCTGTGAAATGGCTAGAAATATCAGAAGAGGAGTTTAGGCATGTCTGTACTCATCCATGCCCTTTAAGACCCTGAGTAAGGTTGGAGAACCTACTAGGTTTGCTAAATTAAAGTATTCTTCATTTCTGAAAGTTTTCCTGCTGCAGTCTTGCAAACAAACAAACAAACAAAAAAAATTCTTTGGGCTTAGTACTACCAAGTATTATCCTTCAGTAAGAGAAGGCTGTGAAGGAAGTAAAAAAATGAAAAAGCAGTGAATAAGAGCATGTTACAATATGAACCATTTTGTGTGCTTAGGAAAAAACATAATCCTCGTAAATCTTGTCATGGTCCCTCATTAGCTGTGGCCTGAGAGAATGGGTTGAAGTGAACAAACCTCATCTTAGGTGGTTCTCTACACTTCTTCTTTACATTCTTCATTGTACCTGATAGAATAGATGAGCTCTGAGAAGTAGTCATCCCCTACTGTAATTAAAATTAATAAATCTGACAAGTGATGCTTTGAAACCAGTCCCTTTCCATGTATATCTGAAGTTCTAAATCTTATTTGCTTTCAGCAATTAACTTTCCTTTGAATCTTCCTTCCATTTACCTTGACACTTAATTTACCAAATCTCTCTGCCTCTGTCTCTCTCTCTGTCTCTCTGTCTCTCTGTCTCTCTGTCTCTCTCTCTCTTTTTTTCTCTCTGTCATATTACTCTTACTGTTGCTCCAGTTGTTTTTTCTTTATCTTATAATTATATTGCCTGATAAATTTCCATTCAGTCATTTCAGGAATGGAGCAGTCTTTAGTGTTCTAAGGACACTGTGCCTTTGAATCTAGTATATTTTAAAATTTGGTTAAGTTATTGGAAAACAGTCAGACAGGAGATTTCCCCTTGAGTTATTCTGTAAGCTTTTGTGGTTTTCATATAATTTCTTTTATATGTTCATGGGGTTTGTTTTATTTTTTTTTTTTTTGTGGGGGGGTGGGGTGGGGTGGTGAGAGTAAAGTTCAGTCTCTTATTCCCCTGGCAAACATTCATAAAACAAAAGAAACACCACCTGAATGCTTGTGTGAAAGAAATTACTAAACACCATATGCCAAATGCTGTTAGTAGCAAAAAGTGAAAAGATAGAAAAAATCCAAATGCCCACAATATCTCCATTCTGTAATCTATAGGTATATTAAGTATGTGTTATTTTTGACAATGATGGATATGGGTTTTTTTCCTTTTAAAATGTGAGTTATAAATTGAGTCCATCTTTAAGAAAGAAAATAACATACCAAACCTCTTCCTGAAAACAACTTAGCTATTT